>NW_017208338.1:0-18066 GCF_001704415.2 Capra hircus | reverse complement strand
TCTCCGTCGTAACTCGAGAGCACCTGCCGCAACTCGAGAAAATCCAGGAGATTCTGCCCCTCCAGGCGAGATGAGGCCCATTTTCCGCTGAGGCATCTCATGGCTAATCACACCTAACCTCTGGAACTTCAAAGGGTCCTTCACACCCTTGCTGCAAATCAAGAAGTTCTCCGACATACCCATATCCACTCGAGAGGAAGAACGAGGGTCCCGCCATATCCAGCGGAGCCCCGTTTCCGCCTTGTAGCTCGAGAAGAGGGATCCTTTCCCTTCGTTATGGGGAAAGAATTTCCCGGCCTTCCCGTCGCATGTCAAGAGGAGGCGCTCTCAACAGGAAAGAAGAGAGGAACTCCAGGGCCTTGCCAGCATTCCAAGGGTCCCCCAGATGTCTAAGTCCATTCCAGAAGAAACTGTTTTCCCTGCACTGCCTCGACGTTTCACGCCGAGGATCGACTCAACACCACCGTGGCACGTGGACAGCCCTGTTGGAAAACATCGTGGGAAAGCCTCAATGGAAAGCGGACAGATCCCTTGATCCACACGTCGGCAGGTGTGACACTGCTGCTGCAGGTCGTGAGGAAATGGCAGGTGCATGCCCCCACACGAGATGAGGAGTGACTCCCCTGGTGAGACTCCAGAAGTACGGAAAGATTCATGTCCAGCACTGGAGAGGCATCCTCAGGGTCTGGCCCCCGACTCCACACAAGGTCTTAGGCACCGGTATCGATGGGAGAGGAATCCCTAGAGGCCCCCTGGTAACTCGCATGGGGACTGGCCTTTCCTGAGGCCACCAGAGCGGGTCCCTGAGGACCCGTCGTAAACTAGAGAGCACCTGCCACAACTGGGTAAAATCCAGGAGGTTCTCCCCTCCAGGCGGATTGAGGCCCATTTCCTCTGAGGTGTCTGGAGGCTCATCACACCTAACCTCTGGAAATTCAAAAGGGTCCTTGCTGCAACTCAAGAAGTTCCCCGACCATACCCGTCTCCACACCGAGAGGAAGCACGAGGGTCCCGCCCACATTCAGAGGAACCCCCGTTTCCGAGATGAAGGATCCTATCCTGCTTAGTCAGGAAAGATTTTTCGGCGTTCCCGTGGCATCTCAAGAGCAAGGGTTCTCAATAGGAAAGGCGAGAGGAACTCCAGGGTCGTGCCACCATTCCAAGAGTCCCCCAGGTGTCTCAGTCCATTTCAGAAGAACCCGTTTTCCCAGCACTGCCTCGACTTTCACGCCGAGGATCCACTCACACCATGGTGGCATGTGGGACAGCCCTGTGAGAAAGCCTCGAGGGAAAGCCAACAGATCCCTTGATCCCCACGACGGGAAGCGTGACACATCTGCTACACTGTCCCTGAGGTCACGGTCGTATGTCAAGAGTACCTGCCGCAACTCGAGAAAATCCAAGGAGGTTCTCTGCTCCAGTCGAGATGAGGCCCATTTTCTCTGCGGCGTTTCGAGAGTAATCACACCTAACCTCTGGAACTTCCAAAGTGTCCTAAACACCCTTGCTAAAACACAAGAAGTTCCCCAACATGCCCGTCTCCACTCCAGGGGAAGCACGAGGGTCCGGCCACCACCAGAGGAGCTCCGTTTCTGCCTCCAACCTCGAGATGAGGGATCATTCCCTGCTTCCTCGGGAAAGAATTCCCGACGTTTCCGACGCATCTCAAGAGGAGGCGCACTGCACAGGAAAGGCGAGAGGAACTCATGCGTCGTGCCACCATTCCAAGAGTCCCCAGATGTCTCAGTCCATTCCAGAGGATCCTGTTTTCCCTGCACTGCTTCGACTTTCATGCCGAGGACCGACTCCACACCACGGTGGCACGTGTGACAACCCTGTGGGAAAGCCTCGTTGGAAAGCCTCGAGGGAAAGCCACAGATCCCTTAAACCACGCGACGGGAAGCGTGACAGTGCTGCTACAGCACGGGAGGAAAGCGCACGTGCATGCCCCTACTCGAGACGAGAACTGACTCCCCTGGGGAGACTCCAGAAATACCCCAAGATGCATGTCAGCCCTGGAGAGGAATCCTCAGGTTCCGGCCCCGACTCCACACAAGGTCTTAGACCCTGGCATCGACGGGAGAGGAATAGCGACAGGACCTCTAGCAACTCGCATGGGGACTGGCCATACCTGAGGTCACCAGAGCGGGTCCATGAGGTCCCCGTCGTAAGTCGAGAGCACCTGCCGCAACTCGGTAAAATACAGGAGGTTCTCCCCTGCAGGCGAGATGAGGCCCGTTTCCACTGAGGTGTCTCGAGGCTAATCACACGTGAACTCTGGAACTTCTAAAGAGGTCCTTTCACAGTCATGCTGCAACTCAAGAAGTTCCCCGACATACCCGTCTCCACTCAAGAGCAAGCACGAGGTCCCGGCCCACATCCAGAGGAGCTCCGTTTCCGGCTCGTAGCTCGAGATGAGGGATCCTTTCCCTACTTGGTCGGGAAAGAATTCCCGGCATTCCCATCGCATCTCAAGAGGAGGCGCTCTCCAAGGAAAGGGGAGAGGAACTGCAGGGTCGTGCCACCATTCCAAGACTCCCACAGATGTCTCAGTCCATTCCACAGGAACCTGTTTTCCCTGCACTGCCTCGGCTTTCACGCCGAGGATCGACTCACACCACCGTGACACGTGGGACAGCCCTGTGGGAGAGCCTCGTGGGAAAGACTCGAGGGAAAGTCACAGATCCCTTGGTCCCACGCAAGCAGAAGCGTGACACTGCTGCTACAGCATGGGAGGAAAGGGCACGCTCATGCCCCCACTCGAGACGAGGCCTGAATCCCCTGGGGAGACTCCAGAGGTACCCCAAGATCCATGTCAGCACTGGAAAGGAATCCTCAGGTTCCGGTACCTGACTGCACACAAGGTCTTAGGCCCCGACATCGACGGGAGAGGAATCCCGAGAGTCCCCCGAGCAACTCGCATGGGGACTGGCCTTTCCTCAGGCCACCAAGCGGGTCCTTGAGGTCCCAGGTCGTAAGTCGAGAGCACCTGCCGCAACTCGAGAAAATCCAGGAGGTTCTCCCCTTCCAGGTGAGATGAGGACCATTTCCGCTGAGGCGTCTCGAGGCTAATCACACCTAACCTCTCGAACTTCCAAAGAGTCCTTCACACCCTTGCTTCAACTCAAGAAGTTCCCCGACATACCCGTCTCCACTTGAGAGGAAGCACAAGAATCCCGCCCACATCCAGTGGAGTCCATTTTCCTGCCTCATAGCTCGAGAGGAGGGATCCTTTCAGTGCGTGGTCGGGAAAGAATTCCCTGCATTCCCATCGCATCTCAAGAGGAGGCACTCTCCACAGGAAAGGCGAGAGGAACTACAGGGTCATGCCACCATTCCAGGAGTCCCCCAGATGTCTCAGTCCATTCCAGGGAAACCTGTTTTCCTGGCACTGACTCCACTTTCAAGCCGAGGATCGACTCACACCACGGTGGCACGAGGGACAGCCCTGTTGGAAAGCCTCGTGGGAAAGCCTCGAGGGAAAGCCTCGAGGGAAAGCCAGAGATCCCTTGATCCACCCGAAGGGAAACGTACACTGCTGCTACAGCTCGGGAGGAAAGCGCACGTGCATGGCCCCACTCGAGACGAGGACTTACTCCCTGGGGAGACTCCAGAAGTACCCCAAGAACCATGTCAGCACTGGAGAGGAATCCTCAGGTTATGGCACCGACTCCACACAAGGTCCTAGGCCCCGGCATCGATGGAGAGGAATTCCGAAAGGCCCCTGAGCAACTCGCATGGGTACTGGCCTTTCCTGAGGCCACCAGATCGGGTCCCTGAGGTCCCCGTCCTAAGTCGAGAGCACCTGCCGCACCTCGAGAAAATCCAGGAGGTTCTCCCCTCCAGGCGAGATGAGGCCCTTTTCCGCTGAGACGTCTCGAGTCTAATCACACCTAAACTCTGGAACTTCGAAAGGGTCCTTCATACCCTTGCTGCAACTCAAGAAGTTCCCCGACATACCCGTCTCCACTCGAGAGGAAGCACGAGAGTCCAGCCCACATTCAGATGAGCCCGTGTTTCCGCCTCCTAGCTCGAGAAGAGGGATCCTTTCCCTGCGTGTCCGGAAAGAATTCCCGGCGTTCCCATCGCATATCAAGAGGAGGCGCTCTAAACAGTAAAGGTGAGAGGAACTCCAGGTCGTGCCACCATTCCCACAGTCCCCCGGATGTCTCAGTCCATTCCAGGGAAACCTGTTTTCCCTGCACTGCCACGACTTTCAAGACGAGGATTGAATCACACCACGGTGGCTTGTGGGACAGCCCTGTGGGCAAGCCTCGTGGGCAAAGCCTCGAGGGAAAGCCACAGATCCCTTGATCCACGGGAAGGGAAGCGTGACACTGCTGCTAAAGCTCGAGAGGAAATCACACGTGTATGCCCCAATTCGAGACGAGGACTGAGTCCCCTTTGGAGACTCCAGAAGTACCCCAAATCCATGTCAGCACTGGAGAGGAATCCTCAGGTTCCGGCAGCAATTCCACACAAGGTCTTAGGCCCCGGCATCGACGGGAGAGGAATCCCGAGAGGCCCCCGAGCTACTCGAATGGGGACTGGCCTTTCCTGAGGCCACCATAGCGGGTTCCTGAGGTCTCCGTCATATGTTGAGACCACCTGCCACAACTCGAGAAAATCCAGGAGGTTCTCCCCTCCAGGCGAGATGAGGCCCATTTCGGCTGAGGCGTCTCGAGGCTAATCACACCTAACCTCGGAACTTACAAAGGGTCCTTCACACCCTTGCTGCAACTCAAGAAGTTCCCCGAAATACCCGTCTACACTCGAGAGGAATCACGAGAGTCCCTCCCTCATCCAGAGAAGCCCCGTTTCCGCCTCCTAGCCTGAGAGGAGGGATCCTTTCACTGCCTGCTCGGGAAAGAATTCCCGTCGTTCTCGTCGCACCTCAAGAGGAGGCGCTCTCCACAGGAAAGGCGAGAGGAACTCCAGGGTCGTGCCACCAATGCCAGAGTCCCCCAGATGTCTCCGTCCATTCCAGGGAATGCTGTTTTCCCTGCACTGCCTCGATTTTCAAGCCGAGGATCGACTCACACCACGTTGGCACGTGGACAGCCCTGTGGGAAAGCCTCGTGGGAAAGCCTCTTTGGAAAGCCTCGTGGGAAAGCCTCGAGGGAAAGCCACAGATCCCTTGATCCATGCGAAGGGCAGCGCGACACTGCTGCTACAGCTCGGGAGGAAAGCGCACGTGCATGCCCCCACTCGAGAGGAGGACTGAATCCCCAGGGGAGACTCCAGAAGTACCCCAAGATCCACGTCAGCACTGGAGTGGAATCCTCAGGTTCCGGCACAGACTCCACACAAGATCTTAGGCCCCAGCATCGACGGGAGAGGAATCCCGAGAGGCCCACGAGCAACTCGCATGGGTACTGGCCTTTCCTGAGGCCACCAGAGCGGGTTCCTGAGGTCCCCGTCGTAAGTCAAGAGCACCTGCCGCAACTCGAGAATATCCAGGAGGTTGTCCCCTCCAGGCGAGATGAGGCCCATTTCCGCTGAGGCGTCTCGAGGCTACTCACACCTAACCTCTGGAACTTCCAAAGGGTCCTTCACACCCTTGCTGCAACTCTAGAAGTTCCGCGACATACCCGTCTCCACTCGAGAGGAAGCACGAGAGTCCCGCCCACATCCAGAGGAGCCCCGTCTCTGCCTCCTAGATCGAGAGGAGGGATCCTTTCCCTGCGTGGTCGGGAAAGAATTCCCGGCGTTCCCGTCCATCTCAAGAGGAGGCGCTCTCCACAGGAAAGGAGAGAGGAACTCCAGGGTCCTGCCACCATTCCCAGAGTCCCCCAGATGTCTCAGTCCATTCCAGGGAAACCTGTTTTCCCTGCACTGCTTCTACTTTCAAGCCGAGGATCGACTCACACCACGGTGGCACGTGGGACAGCCCTGTGGGAACGCCTCGTGGGATAGCCCCTGATCCCTTGATCGACGCTAAGGGAAGCGAGACACTGCTGCTACAGCTCGGGAGGAAAGTGCATGTGTATACCTCCACTCGAGACGAGGACTGACTCCCCTGGGGAGACTCCAGAAGTACCCCCAGATCCATGTCAGCACTGGAGAGGAATTCTCAGGTCCCGGCACCCACTCCACACGAGATCTTAGGCCCCGGCATCGTCGGAAGAGGAATCCCGAGAAGCCCCGAGCAACTCGCATGGGGACTGGCCTTTCCTGAGGCCACCAGAGCGGGTCCCTGAGGTCCCCGTCGTAGGTCGAGAGCACCTGCCGCAACTCGAGAAAATCCAGGAGGTTCTCCCCTCCAGGCCAGATGAGGCCCATTTCCGCTGAGGCGTCTCGAGGCTAGTCACAACAAACCTTTGGAACTTCCAAAGGGTCCTTCACACCCTTGCTGCACCTCAAGAAGTTCCACGACATATCCATCTCCACTCGAGAGGAAGCACGAGAGTCCCACCCACATCCACAGTAGCCCCATTTCCGCCTCCTAACTCGAGAGGAGGGATCCTTTCCCTGCATGCTCGGGAAAGAATTTCCGGCGTTTCCGTCGCATCTCAAGTGGAGGCGCTCTCCACAGGCAAGGCTAGAGGAACTCCAGGGTCCTGCCACCATTCCCAGAGTCCCCCAGATGTCTCCGTCCATTCCAGGGAAACCTATTTTCCCTGCACTGCCTCGACTTTCAAGCCGAGGATCGACTCACACCACGGTGGCACGTGGGAGAGGCTGTGGGAAAGCCTCGTGGGAAAGCCTCGTGGAACAGCCCTGTGGGAAAGCCTCGTGGGAAAGCCTCGTGGGAAAGCCTCGAGGGAAAGCCACAGATCCCTTGATCCACGCGAAGGGAAGCGTGACACTGCTGCTACAGCTCTGAAGGAAAGCGCACGTGCATGCCCCCACTCGAGACGAGGACTGACTCCCCTGGGGAGACTCCAGAAATACCCCAAGATCCATGTCAGCACTGGAGAGGAATCCTCAGGTTATGGCACTGACTCCTCACAAGGTCTAAGGCCCAGCATCGAAGGGAGAGGAATCCCGAGAGGCCCCCGAGTAACTCGCATGGGGACTGGCCTTTCCTGTGGCCACCAGAGCGGGTCCCTGAGGTCCCCGTCGTAAGTCGAGAGCACCTGTCACAACTCGAGAAAATCCAGGAGGTTCTCCCCTCCAGGCGAGATGAGGCCCATTTCCGCTGAGGCGTCTCGAGGCAAATCACACCTAACCGCTGGAATTTCCAAAGGGTCCTTCACACCCTTGCTGCAACTCAAGAAGTTCCCCGACATACCCGCCTCCACTCCAGAGGAAGCACGAGAGTCCCGCCCACATCCAGAGGAGCCCCGTTTCCGCCTCCTAGCTCGAGAGCAGGGATCCTTTCCCTGCGTGGACGGGAAAGAATTCCCGGTGTTCCCGTCGCATCTGAAGAGGAGGCGCTCTCCACAGGATAGGCGAGAGGAACTCCATTGTCGTGCCACCATTCCCAGAGTCCCCCAGATGACTCAGTCCATTCCAAGGAAACCTGTATTCCCTGCACTGCCTCGACTTTCAAGCCGAGGATCGACTCACACCACGTTGGCACGTGGGAGAGCCCTGTGGGAAAGCCTCGTGCGAAAGCCTTGCGGAAAAGCCTCGAGGGAAAGCCACTGATTCCTTGATCCACTCGACGGGAAGCATGACACTGCTGCTCCATCAAGGGAGGAAATTGCACGTGCATGCCCCCACTCGAGACGAGGACTGACTCCCCAAGGAGACTCCAGAAGTAGCCCCAAATCCATGTCAGCACTGGAGAGGAATCCTCAGGTTCTGGCACTGGCTCCACACAAGATCTTAGGCCCCGGCATCGACGGCAGAGGAATCCCGAGAGACCCCGAGCAACTCGCATGGGGACTGGCCTTTCCTGAGGCCACCAGAGCGGGTCCCTGAGGTCCCCGTCGTAAGTCGAGAGCACCTGCCGCAACTCGAGAAAATCCAGGAGGTTCTCCCCTCCAGGCGAGATGAGGCCCTTTTCCGCTGAGGCGTCTCGAGTCTAGTCACACCTAACCTTTGGAACTTCCAAGGGGTCGTTCACACCCTTGCTGCAACTCAAGAAGTTCCCCGACATACCCGTCTCCACTTGAGAGGAAGCAC
Source organism: Capra hircus (assembly GCF_001704415.2). Classification (NCBI taxonomy): domain Eukaryota; kingdom Metazoa; phylum Chordata; class Mammalia; order Artiodactyla; family Bovidae; genus Capra; species Capra hircus. The sequence goes on along the minus strand of NW_017208338.1, from coordinate 9,993 downwards.
GAGAGTCCCGCCCACATCCAGAGGAGCCCCGTTTCCGCGTCCTAGCCCGAGAGGAGGTATCCTTTCCCTGCGTGGTCGGGAAAGAATTCCCGGCGTTCCCGTCGCATCTCAAGAGGAGGCGCTCTCCACAGGAATGGCGAGAGGAACTCCAGGGTCGTTCCACAATCCCAGAGTCCCCCAGATGTCTCAGTCCATTCAAGGGAAACCTTTTTTCCCTGCACTGCCTCGACTTTCAAGCCGAGGATCGACTCACAGCACGGTGGCACGTGGGACAGCCCTGTGGGAACGCCTCGTGGGAAAGCCCCTGATCCCTTGATACAGGCGAAGGGAAGCGTGACACTGCTGCTACAGCTCGGGAGGAAAGCGCATGTGCATGCCCCCACTCGAGACGAGGACTGACTCCACTGGGGAAACTCCAGAAATACCCCCAGATCCATGTCAGCACTGGAGAGGAATTCTCAGGTTCCTGCACCGGCTCCACACAAGATCTTAGGCCCTGGCATCGACGGGAGAGGAATCCCGAGAAGCCCCGAGCAAGGCGCAAGGGGATTGGGCTTTCCTGAGGCCAGCAGAGCGGGTCCCTGAGGTCCCCGTCGTAAGTCGAGAACACCTGCCGCAACTCGAGAACATCCAGGAGGTTCTCCCCTCCAGGCGAGATGAGGCCCATTTCCGCTGAGGCGTCTCGAGGCTAATCACACTTAACCTCTGGAACTTCCAAAGGGTCCTTCACACCCTTGCTGCAAATCAAGAAGTTCCCCGGCATACCCGTCTCCACTCCAGAGGAAGCCCGATAGACCCGCCCACATCCAGAGGAGCCCCGTTACTGCCTCCTAGCTCGAGAGGAGGGATCCTTTCACTGAGTGGTCGGTCAAGTATTCCCGGAGTTCCCGTCTCATCTCAAGAGGAGGCGCTTTCCACAGGAAAGGCGAGAGGAACTCCAGATTCATGCACCCATTCCGAGAGTCCCCCAGATGTCTCAGTCCATTCCATGGAAACCTGTTTCTCCTGCACTGCCTCGACTTTCTAGCCTAGGGTCGACACACAGCACGGTGGCACGTGGGACAGCCTTTTGGGAAAGTCTCGTGGGAAAGCCTCGTGGAGAAGACTCGTGGGAAAGCCTCGAGGGAAAGCCTCAGATACCTTGATCCACGTGAAGGGAAGCGTGACACTGCTGCTACAGCTCGGGAGGAAATCGAACGTGCATGCCCCCACTCGAGACGAGGACTGACTCCCCTGGGGAGACTCCAGAAGTACCCCAAGATCCATGTCAGCACTGGAGAGGAACCCTCACTTTACGGCACCGACTCCACAAAGGTCTTATGCCGGGAGCCAGTGTGAGGAATCCCGCCCGTGACAAGGTCATGAGGCAGGAAGCTGACATACGCAAGGCGTGCTCAGACTTCAGGGACCCCTCTGGAAATTCCTAAGCATGTACCCCAACAAAAATCTGCCGGCTTTTGTGCTCTGCTTTTCCACTCTTCTGACATTTTCTGGAAAAAGTCAATTCAGGGCTTTAGTCTTCTGCATTTGAAAGAGTGTTTCAATCCAAAAACCCCTCCGATGGCTTTCTAGCCTGCCTGCAGGACTCGTACAGCTGCGCATGTGATTGTTTGAGGCCTCCTGACCGCAGGAGGCACAGGAAGCTTAAAACATCCTAGGAATGTAGGAGCTTCCGAGGAGTCAAAATCTTTAGAATAGGACTGATTAAAGGTTTCATTTTTTGGGTCAATGCTTGCTGCCAAATTTTCCTATCCTTTATTTTTAGATATAGTTGGTATATAGAAAAACAAGTAGTAGACCTGGTATTAGCAACATTAGATCTTTGAGTTAAGTACCTTCTTTGTTATAGCCCACTGCACCTTTGTTCTATAGAGATGTAACTTTAATGCTTTAAGGAGATGCAGATTAAAAAAAAAAAAAAACTTCAGGGGAAACAAAATTAACATTCATTAAGGAAGAGAGCCAAAAAGTGTTAACAAGCCTCTTGGCCAGAAGATAATGTAAATCACCTGAGACCTTTTGTATACAAAATGATATACGGAAAGAATCTGGGTTGCGAATGCTACATAATTTTGTATTACCCATTGATCTCCGTGTTTTATCAAAAGTATAAAAGGCCTTCTGAACAATAAAGGATGGGGGCCGGGGGCCGGGGGCCAGGGGCCGGGGGCCAGTTTCTCGGACCAGTTTCTCGAACTAGTCTCTCGGCCTGGTTTCTTGGGACTCTGGCTCCCCCCGGGTCTCTCTCTCTCCTCTTCTCTCCCCTTCCCTCTCTCTGCTCTTTACTTTAACTTCAGGCTGAATCTCCATCTGGGGCGCGGAGGCTCGCCAGGTCTACTTACTTGCCCCGGCTGTTAAGACCCGCACGAAAGGGAGCTTAAGGCGAGGCACCCTTAGATATTCAAGTGGGCGCCGGTGGCCCAACGTAGATGGTGCAAATTCCTTGTCTGGAATTTTATTGGCCTTCCGCGTGAACCAAGCTATTCAGCCCTCTTCCTCCACTTAACCTTCTTACTACACTATAGTTTCTTAATCTAATCTTACATTACTAAACAAACAAGTCTTTCCACGCCAACGCCGTCCACCCTTCGAATTCCCTGGATCCACCGGGGCTGGACCCCGGCAGTCTTAGGCCCCAGCATCGACGGGAGAGGAATCCCGTGAGTCTCCCCGAGCAACTCGAATGGGGACTGGCCTTTCCTGAGGCCATCAGAGCGGGTCCCTGAGGTCCCCGTCCTAAGTCGAGAGCACCTGCCACAACTCGAGAAAATCCAGGAGGTTCTCCGCTCCAGGCGAGATGAGGCCCATTTCCTCTGAGGCGACCCCAGGCTAATCACACCTAACCTCTGGAACTTCCAAAACGTACTTCACAACCTTGCTGCAACTCAAGAAGTTCCCCGACACACCCGTCTCCACTCGAGAGGAAGCACGAGAGTCCCGCCCACATGCAGAGGAGCCCCGTTTCCGCCTCATAGCTCGAGAGCAGGGATCCTTTCCCTGCGTGGTCGGGGAAGAATTCTCGGCGTTCCCGTTGCATCTCAAGAGGAGGCGCTCTCCACCTGAAAGGCGAGAGGGACTCAAGGGTCGTGCCACATTTCCCAGAGTCCCGCAGATGACTCAGTCCATTCCAGGGAAACCTGTTTTCCCTGCACTGCCTCGACTTTCAAGCCGAGGATCGAATCACACCACGGTGGCACGTGGGACAGCCCTGTGGGAAAGCCTCGTGGGAAAGCCTCGAGGGAAACCCACAGATGCCTTGATCCACGGGAAGGGAGACGGGACACTGCTGCTACAGCTCGGAGGAAAGCACACGTGCATGCCCCCACTCGAGATGATGACTGACTCCCCTGGGGCGATTCCAGAAGTACCCCAAGATCCATGTCAGCACTGGAGAGGAATCCTCAGGTTCCGGTACCGACACCGCACAAGGTCTTAGGCCTGGGCATCGATGGGTGAGGAATCCCGAAAGGCCCCCGAGCAACTCGCATGGGGACTGGCCTTTCCTGAGGCCACCAGAGCTGGTCCCTGAGGACCCCGTCGTAAGTCGAGAGCGCCTGCCGCAACTCGAGAAAATCCAGGAGGTTCTCCCTTCCAGGCGAGATGAGCCCATTTCTGCTGAGACGTCTCGAGGCTAATCACACCTAACCTCTGGAAGTTCCAAAGGGTCCTTCACACTCTTTCTGCAACTCAAGAAGTTCCCAGACATACCCGTCTCCACTCGAGAGGAAGCACGAGTGTCCCGCCCACATCCAGAGGAGCCCGGTTTCCGCCTCATAGCTCGAGAGGAGGGATCCTTTCCCTGCGTCGTCGGGAAAGAATTCCCGGCGTTCCCGTCACATCTCAAGAGGGGGCGCTCTCCACAGGAAAGGCGAGAGGAAATCCAGGGTCGTGCCACCATTCCCAGAGTCTTCCAGATATCTCAGTCCATTCCAGGGAAAGCTGTTTTCCCTGCACTGCCTCGACTTTCAAGCCGAGCATCGAGTCACACCACGGTGGCACGTGGGACAGCCCTGTGGAAAAGCCTCGTGGGAAAGCCTCCTGGGAAAGCCTCGAGGGAAAGCCACAGATCCCTTGATCCACGCGAAGGGAAACGTGACACTGCTGCTACAGCTCGGGAGGAAACCGCACGTGCATGCCCCCACACGAGACGAGGACTGACTCCCCTGGGGAGACTCCAGAAGTACCCCAAGATCCATGTCAGTACTGGAGAGCAATCCTCAGGTTCTGGCAGTGACTCCACACAGGATCTTAGGCCCCGGCATCGAAGGGAGAGGTATCCCGAGAGGATCCCGTGTAACTCGCATGGGAACTGGCCTTTACTGAGGCCTCCAGAGCGGGTCCCAGGGGTCCCCGTCGTAAGTCGAGAGCACCTGCCGCAACTCGAGAAAATCCAACAGGTTCTCCCCTCCAGGCGAGATGAGGCCCATTTCTGCTGAGGCGTCTCGAGGCTATTCACACCTAACCTCTGGAACTTCCAAAGGGTCCTTCACACCCTTGCTGCAACTCAAGAGGTTCCCGACATATCCGTCTCCACTCGAGAGGAAGCACGAGGGTTCTGCCCACATCCAGAGGAGCCTGGTTTCCACCTCGTCGCTTGAGATTAGGGATTCTTTTCCTGCTTCGTCTGGAAAGAATTCCCGGCTTTCCCGTCGCATCTCAAGAAGAGGCGCTCTCAACAGGAAAGGCGAGAGATACCCCAGTGTCGTGCCACAATTCCAAGGGACCCCCAGATGTCTCAGTCCATTCCAGAGGAACTTGTTTTCCCTGCACTGCCTCTACTTTCACGCCGAGGATCCACTCACTCCACCATGTCATGTCCCACGTGGGACAGCCCTGTGGGAAGCCTCGTCGGAAAGCCTCGAGGGAAAGCCACAGATCCCTTGATCCCCGCGACGGGAAGTGTGACACTGCTGCTACAGTTCGTGAGGAAAGCTCACGTGCATGCCCCCACACGAGATGAGCACTGACTCCCCAGTAGAGACTCCAGAAGTACCCCAAGATCCATATCAGCACTGGAGAGGAATCCTCAGGTTCCAGCCTCGACTCCACACAAGGTCTTAGGCCCCAACATCGACGGGAGAGGAATCCCGAAAGGCCCCCTTGCAACTCCCTTGGGCACTGGCCTTTCCTGAGGCCACCAGAGCGGGTCCCTGAGGACCCGTCCTAACTAGAGAGCACCTGCCACAACTGGGTAAAATCCAGGAGGTTCTCCCCTCCAGGCGGATTGAGGCCCATTTCCTCTGAGGTGTCTGGAGGCTCATCACACCTAACCTCTGGAAATTCAAAAGGGTCCTTGCTGCAACTCAAGAAGTTCCCCGACATACCCGTCTCCACACGAGAGGAAGCATGAGGGTCCCACCCACATTCAGAGGAACCCCGTTTCCGAGATGAAGGATCCTCTCCTGCTTAGTCAGGAAAGATTTTTCGGCGTTCCCGTGGCTACTCAAGAGCAAGGGCTCTCAATAGGAAAGGCGAGAGGAACTCCAGGGTCGTGCCATCATTCCAAGAGTCCCCCAGATGTCTCAGTCCATTTCAGAGGAACCCGTTTTCCCAGCACTGCCTCGACTTTCACGCCGAGGATCCACTCACACCATGGTGGCATGTGGGACAGCCCTGTGAGAAAGCCTCGAGGGAAAGCCACAGATCCCTTGATCCCCGCGACGGGAAGCGTGACACATCTGCTACACTGTCCCTGAGGTCACGGTCGTATGTCGAGAGTACCTGCCGCAACTCGAGAAAATCCAGGAGGTTCTCTGCTCCAGTCGAGATGAGGCCCATTTTCTCTGCGGCGTCTCGAGAGTAATCACACCTAAACTCTGGAACTTCCAAAGTGTCCTAAACACCCTTGCTAAAACTCAAGAAGTTCCCCGACATACCCGTCTCCACTCCAGAGGAAGGACGTGGGTCCGGCCACCGCCAGAGGAGCTCGTTTCCGCCTCCAAGCTCGAGATGAGGGATCCTTCCCTGCTTCCTCGGGAAAGAATTCCCGACGTTTCCGACGCATCTCAAGAGGAGGCGCGCTGCACAGGAAAGGCGAGAGGAACTCATGGGTCGTGCCACCATTCCAAGAGTCCCCCAGATGTCTCAGTCCATTCCAGAGGATCCTGTTTTCCCTGCACTGCTTCGACTTTCACGCAGAGGATCGACTCACACCACTGTGGCAAGAGTGACAACCTTGTGGGAAAGCTTCATGGGAAAGCCTCGAGGGAAAGCCACAGATCCCTTAAACCACGCGACGGGAAGCGTGACACTGCTGCTACAGCACGGGAGGAAAGCGCACGTGCATGCCCCTACTCGAGACCGAGAACTGACTCCCCTGGGGAGACTCCAGAAATACCCCAAGATGCATGTCAGCCCTGGAGAGGAATCCTCAGGTTCCGGCCCCGACTCCACACAAGGTCTTAGGCCCTGGCATCGACGGGAGAGGAATAGCCAAGGACCTCTAGCAACTCGCATGGGGACTGGCCTTTCCTGAGGTCACCAGAGCGGGTCCATGAGGTCCCCGTCGTTAAGTCGAGAGCACCTGCCGCAACTCGGTAAAATCCAGGAGGTTCTCCCCTGCAGGCGAGATGAGGCCCGTTTCCACTGAGGTGTCTCCAGGCTAATCACATGTGAACTCTGGAACTTCTAAAGAGTCTTTCACAGTCATGCTGCAACTCAAGAAGTTCCCCGACACACCCGTCTCCACTCTAGAGGAAGCACGAGGGTCCCGGCCACATCCAGAGGAGCTCCGTTTCCGGCTCCTAGCTCGAGATGAGGGATCCTTTCCCTACTTGGTCGGGAAAGAATTCCCAGCATTTCCATCGCATCTCAAGAGGAGGCGCTCTCCACAGGAAAGGCGAGAGGAACTGCCAGTGTCGTGCCGACCATTCCAAGAGTCCCCCAGATGTCTCAGTCCATTCCAGGGAAACCTGTTTTCCCTGCACTGCCTCGACTTTCAAGGCGAGGATCGACTCACATATCGGTGGCACGTGGGACAGCCCTGTGGGAAAGCCTCGTGGGGAAGCCTCGTGGGAAAGCCTCGAGGGAAAGCCTCAGATACCTTGATCCTCGCGAAGGGAAGCATGACACTGCTGCTACAGCTCAGGAGGAAAGCGCACGTGCATGCCCCACTCGAGACGAGGACTGACTCCCCTGGGGAGACTCCAGAAGTACCCCAAGATCCATGTCAGCACTGGAGAGGAATCCTCAGGTTCTGGCACCTGCTGGGAGCCAGCGTGAGGAATCCCGCCCGTGAGAAGGTCATGAGGAAGAAAGCTGACATACGCAAGGCGTGCTCAGATTTCAGGGACCCCTCTGCAAATTCCTAAGCACGTACCCCAACAAAAATCTGCCCTCTTTTGTGCTCTGCTTTTCCACTCTTCTGACATTTTCTTGGAAAAAGTCAATTCAGGCTATAGTCTTCTGCATTTGAAAGAGTGTTTCAATCCAAAAACCCCTCCGATGGCTTTCTAGCCTGCCTGCAGGACTCGTACAGCTGCCGCTTGTGATTGTTTGAGGCCTCCTGACAGCAGGAGGCACAGGAAGCTTAAAACATCGTAGGAATGTAGGAGCTTCCGAGGAGTCAAAATCTTTTAGAATAGGACTGATTAAAGGTTTCATTTTTGGGTCAATGCTTGCTGCCAAATTTTCATATCCTTTATTTTTAGATATAGTTGGTATATAAGAAAAACAAGTAGTAGACCTGGTATTAGCAACATTAGATCTTTGAGTTAAGTACCTTCTTTGTTATATCCCACTGCACCTTTGTTCTATAGAGATGTAACTTTAATGCTTTAAGGGAGATGCAGATTAAAAAAAAAAAAAACACTTCAGGGGAAACAAAAATTAACATTCCATTAAGGAAGAGAGCCAAAAAGTGTTAACAAGCCTCTTGGCCAAAAGATAATGTAAATTACATGAGACATTTTGTATACAAAATGATATACGGAAAGAATCTGGGTTGCGAACGCTACATAATTTTGTGTTACCCATTGATCTCCAGTGTTTTATCAAAAGTATAAAAGGCCTTCTGAACAATAAAGGATGGGGCCAGTTTCTCGAACAAGTCTCTCGGCCTGGTTTCTTGGGACTCTGGCTCCCCCCATGTCTCTCTCTCTCTCTCTTCTCTCCCCTTCCCTCTCTCTGCTCTTTACTTTAACTTCAGGCTGAATCTCCATCTGGGCGCGGAGGCTCGCCAGGTCTACTTACTTGCCCCGGCTGTTAAGACCCGCACGAAAGGGAGCTTAAGGCGAGGCACCCTTAGATATTCAAGCGGGCGCCGGTGGCCCAACGTAGATGGTGCAAATTCCTTGTCTGGAATTTTATTGGCCTTCCGCGTAAACCAAGTTATTCAGCCCTCTTCCTCCACTTAATCTTCTTACTACACTATAGTTTCTTAATCTAATCTTACATTAATAAACAAACAAGTCTTTCCACGCCAACGCCGTCCATCCTTCGAATTCCCTGGATCCACCGGGCTGGACCCCGGCAGGCACCGACTCCACACAAGGTCTTAGGCCCTGGCATCGACGGGAGAGGAATCCCGAGAGGCCCCCGAGCAACTCGCATGGGACTGGCCTTTCCTGAGGCCACCAGAGCGGGTCCCAGTGGTCCCCGTCGTAAGGCGAGAGCACGTACCGCAACTCGAAAAAATCCAGTAGATTCTCCCCTCCAGGGGATGAGGCCCATTTCCGCTGAGGCGTCTCGAGGCTAATATCACCTAACCTCTGGAACATCCAAAGGGTCATTCACACCCTTGCTGCAACTCAAGAAGTTCCCCGACATACCCATCTCCAATTGAGAGGAAGCACGAGAGTCCCGCTCACATCCAGAGGAGCCCCGTTTTCGCCTCCTAGCTCGAGAGGAGGGATCCTTTCCCTGCGTGGTCGGGATAGAATTCCCGGCGTTTCCATCGCAAGTCAAGAGGAGGCGCTCTCCACAGGAAAGGCGAGAGGAACTCCAGGGTAGTGCCACCATTCCCAGAGTCCCCCAGATGTCTCAGTCCATTTCAGGGAAACCTGTTTCCCTACACTGCCTCGACTTTCAAGCCGAGGATCGACTCACACCACGGTGGCACGTGGGACAGCCCTGTGTGAAAGCCTGGTGGGAAAGCCTCGTGGGAAAGCCTCATGGGAAAGCCTCGAGGTAAAACCACAGATGCTTTGATCCACGCGAAGGGAAGCGTGACACTGCTGCTTCAGCTTGGAGGAAAGCACACGTGCATGCCCCCACTCGAGACGAGGACTGACTCCCCTGGGAGACTCCAGAAGTACCCCAAGATCCATGTCAGCACTGGAGAGGAACCCTCACTTTACGGCACCGACTCCACAAAGGTCTTAGGCCCCAGCATCGACGGGAGAGGAATCCCGTGAGTCTCCCGAGCAACTCGCATGGGGACTGGCCTTTCCTGAGGCCAACAGAGCGGGTGCCTGAGGACCCCGTCCTAAGTCGAGAGCACCTGCAGCAACTCGAGAAAATCCAGGAGGTTCTCCCCTCCAGGCGAGATGAGGCCCATTTCCTCTGAGGCGTCCCCAGGCTAATCACACCTAAACTCTGGAACTTCCAAAACGTCCTTCACATCCTTTCTGCAACTCAAGAAGTTCCCTGACATACCCGTCTCCACTCGAGAGGAAGCACGAGAGTCCCGCCCACATCCAGAGGAGCCCCGTTTCCGCCTCATAGCTCGAGAGGAGGGATCCTTTCCCTGCGTGGTCGGAAAGAATTCTCGGCGTTCCCGTCGCTTCTCAAGAGGCGACGCTTTACACTGGAATGGCGGTGAGGAACTCCAGGTCATTCCACCATTCCCAGAGTCCCCCAAATGTCTCAGGCCATTTCAGGGAACCTGTTTTCCCTGCACTGCCTCGAATTTCAAGCCGAGGATCGACTCACACAAGGTGGCACGTGGACAGCCCTGTGGGAAGCCTCTTGGGAAAGTCTCCTGGGAAAGCCTCGAGGGAAAGCCACAGATCCTTGATCACGCGAAGGGAGCGTGACACTGCTGCTACAGCTCGG
>NW_017208337.1:0-28198 GCF_001704415.2 Capra hircus | reverse complement strand
GGCCTCATCTCGCCTGGAGGGAGAACCTCCTGGATTTTCTCGAGTTGCGCAGGTGCTCTCGACTTACGACGGGGACCTCAGGGACCGCTCTGGTGCCTCAGGAAAGGCCAGTCCCATGCGAGTTGCTCGGGGCCTCTCGGGTTTCCTCTCCCGTCGATGCGGGGCCTAAGACTTGTGTGGAGTCAGTGCCGAACCTGAGGATTCCTCTCCAGTGCTGACATGGATCTTGGGGTATTCTGGAGTCTCCCCAGGGAGTCAGTCCTCGTCTCGAGTGGGGCATGCACGTGCGCTTTCCTCCCGAGCTGTAGCAGCAGTGTCGTGCTTCCCTTCGTGTGGATCAAGGATCTGTGGCTTTCCCTCGAGGCTTTCCCACGAGGCTTTCCCACGAGGCTTTCCCACAGGGCTGTCCCACGTGCCACCGTGGTGTGAGTCGATCCTCGGCTTGAAAGTCGAGCAGTGCAGGGAAACAGGTTTCCCTGGAATGGACTGAGACATCTGGGGGACTCTGGAATGGTGGCACGACCTGGAGTTCCTCTCGCCTTTCCTGTGGAGAGCGCCTCCTCTTGAGATGCGACGGGAAGCCGGGAATTCTTTCCCGACCACGCAGTGAAAGAATCCTCCTCTCGAGCTAGGAGGCGAAACGGGGCTCCTCTGGATGTGGGGGACTCTCGTGCTTCCTCTCGAGTGGAGACGGGTATGTCGGGGAACTTCTTGAGTTGCAGCAAGGTGTGAAGGACCCTTTGGAAGTTCCAGAGGTTAGGTGTGATTAGCCTCGAGACGCCTCAGCGGAAATGGGCCTCATCTCGCCTGGAGGGGAGAACCTCCTGGATTTTCTCGAGTTGCGCAGGTGCTCTCGACTTACGACGGGGACCTCAGGGACCGCTCTGGTGGCCTCAGGAAAGGCCAGTCCCCATGCGAGTTGCTCGGGGCCTCTCGGGATTCCTCTCCCGTCGATGCGGGGCCTAAGACCTTGTGTGGAGTCAGTGCCGGAACCTGAGGATTCCTCTCCAGTGCTGACATGGATCTTGGGGTACTTCTGGAGTCTCCCAGGGGAGTCAGTCCTCGTCTCGAGTGGGGGCATGCACGTGCGCTTTCCTCCCGAGCTGTAGCAGCAGTGTCGGCTTCCCTTCGTGTGGATCAAGGGATCTGTGGCTTTCCCTCGAGGCTTTCCCACGAGGCTTTCCACGAGGCTTTCCCACAGGCTGTCCACGTGCCACCGTGGTGTGAGTCGATCCTCGGCTTGAAAGTCGAGGCAGTGCAGGGAAAACAGGTTTCCCTGGAATGGACTGAGACATCTGGGGACTCTGGAATGGTGGCACGACCCTGGAGTTCCTCTCGCCTTTCCTGTGGAGAGCGCCTCCTCTTGAGATGCGACGGGAATGCCGGGAATTCTTTCCCGACCACGCAGGGAAAGGATCCTCCTCTCGAGCTAGGAGGCTGAAACGGGGCTCTCTGGATGTGGGGGACTCTCGTGCTTCCTCTGAGTGGAGACGGTATGTCGGGATTCTTGAGTTGCAGCAAGGTGTGAAGGACCCTTTGGAAGTTCCAGAGGTTAGGTCTGATTAGCCTCGAGACGCCTCGCGGAAAGGGCCTCATCTCGCCTGGAGGGGAGAACCTCCTGGAATTTCTCGAGTTGCGGCAGGTGCTCTCGACTTTCGACGGGGACCTCAGCGACCCGCTCTGGTGGCTCAGGAAAGGCCAATCCCCATGCGAGTTGCTCGGGGCTCTCGGGCACTGGGTTCCTCTCCCGTCGATGCTGGGCCTAAGACCTTGTGTGGAGTCAGTGCCGGAACCTGAGGATTCCTCTCCAGTGCTGACATGGATCTTGGGTACTTCTGGAGTCTCCCCAGGGGAGTCAGTCCTTGTTTCGAGTGGGGCATGCACGTGCGCTTTCCTCCCGAGCTGTAGCAGCAGTGTCGTGCTTCCCTTCGTGTGGATCAAGGGATCTGTGGCTTTCCCTCGAGGCTTTCCCACGAGGCTTTCCACGAGGCTTTCCCACGAGGCTTTCCCACAGGGCTGTCCCATGTGCCACCGTGGTGTGAGTCGATCCTTGGCTTGAAAGTCGAGGTAGTGCAGGGAAACAGGTTTCCCTGGAATGGACAGAGACATCTGGGGACTCTGGAATGGTGGCACGACCCTGGAGTTCCTCTTGCCTTTCCTGTGGAGAGCGCCTCCTCTTGAGATGCGACGGGAATGCCGGGAATTCTTTCCCGACCACGCATGGAAAGGTTCCCTCCTATCGAGCTAAGAGACGGAAACGGGGCTCCTCTGGATGTGGGCGTGACTCTCGTGCTTCCTCTCGAGTGGAGACGGGTATGTCGGGGAACTTCTTGAGTTGCAGCAAGGGTGTGAAGGACCCTTTGGAAGTTCCAGATGTTAGATTGATTAGCCTCGAGACGCCTCAGCGGAAATGGGCCTCATCTCGCCTGGAGAGGAAAACCTCCTGGATTTTCTCGAGTTGCGGCAGGTGCTCTCGACTTACGACGGGGACCTCAGGGACCGCTCTGGTGGCCTCAGGAAAGGCCAGTCCCCATGCGAGTTGCTCGGGGCCTCTCGGGATTCCTCTCCGTCGATGCTGGGGCCTAAGACCTTGTGTGGAGTCAGTGCCGGAACCTGAGGATTCCTCTCCAGTGCTGACATGGATCTTGGGTATTTCTGGAGTCTCCCCAGGGGAGTCAGTCCTCGTCTCGAGTGGGGCATGCACGTGCGCTTTCCTCCCGAGCTGTAGCAGCAGTGTCGTGCTTCCCTTCGTGTGGATCAAGGGATCTGTGGCTTTCCCTCGAGGCTTTCCCACGAGGCTTTCCACGAGGCTTCCCACGAGGCTTTCCCACAGGGCTGTCCACGTGCCACCGTGGTGTGAGTCGATCCTCGGCTTGAAAGTCGAGACAGTGCAGGGAAAACAGGTTTCCCTGGAATGGACTGAGACATCTGGGGGACTCTGGAATGGTGGCACGACCCTGGAGTTCCTCTCGCCTTTCCTGTGGAGAGCGCCTCCTCTTGAGATGCGCGGGAAGCCGGGAATTCTTTCCGACCACGCAGGAAAGATCCTCCTCTCGAGCTAGGAGGCAGAAACGGGGCTCCTCTGGATGTGGGTGGACTCTCGTGCTTCCTCTCGAGTGGAGACGGGTATGTCGGGGAACTTCTTGAGTTGCAGCAAGGGTGTGAAGGACCCTTTGGAAGTTCCAGAGGTTAGGTGTGATTAGCCTCGAGACGCCTCAGCGGAAATGGGCCTCATCTCGCCTGGAGGGAGAACCTCCTGGATTTTCTCGAGTTGCGGCAGGTGCTCTCGACTTACGACGGGGACCTCAGGGACCCGCTCTGGTGCCTCAGGAAAGGCCAGTCCCATGCGAGTTGCTCGGGGCCTCTCGGGATTCCTCTCCCGTCGATGCTGGGGCCTAAGACCTTGTGTGGAGTCAGTGCCGGAACCTGAGGATTCCTCTCCAGTGCTGACATGGATCTTGGGGTACTTCTGGAGTCTCCCCAGGGGAGTCAGTCCTCGTCTCGAGTGGGGGCATGCACGTGCGCTTTCCTCCCGAGCTGTAGCAGCAGTGTCGTGCTTCCCTTCGTGTGGATCAAGGGATCTGTGGCTTTCCTCGAGCTTTCCCGAGGCTTTCCCACGAGGCTTTCCCACGAGGCTTTCCCACAGGGCTGTCCATGTGCCACCGTGGTGTGAGTCGATCCTTGGCTTGAAAGTCGAGGAGTGCAGGGAAACAGGTTTCCCTGGAATGGACGAGACATCTGGGGGACTCTGGAATGGTGGCACGACCCTGGAGTTCCTCTCGCCTTTCCTGTGGAGAGCGCCTCCTCTTGAGATGCGACGGGAATGCCGGGAATTCTTTCCCGACCACGCAGGAAAGGATCCCTCCTCTCGAGCTAGGAGGCGAAACGGGGCTCCTCTGGATGTGGGCGGACTCTCGTGCTTCCTCTCGAGTGGAGACGGGTATGTCGGGGAACTTCTTGAGTTGCAGCAAGGGTGTGAAGGACCCTTTGGAAGTTCCAGAGTTAGGTTGATTAGCCTCGAGACGCCTCAGCGGAAATGGGCCTCATCTCGCCTGGAGGGAAACCTCCTGGATTTTCTCGAGTTGCGGCAGGTGCTCTCGACTTACGACGGGGACCTCAGGGACCCGCTCTGGTGGCCTCAGGAAAGGCCAGTCCCCATGCGAGTTGCTCGGGGCCTCTCGGGATTCCTCTCCCGTCGATGCTGGGCCTAAGACCTTGTGTGGAGTCAGTGCCGGAACCTGAGGATTCCTCTCCAGTGCTGACATGGATCTTGGGGTACTTCTGGAGTCTCCCCAGGGGAGTCAGTCCTCGTCTCGAGTGGGGCATGCACGTGCGCTTTCCTCCCGAGCTGTAGCAGCAGTGTCGTGCTTCCCTTCGTGTGGATCAAGGGATCTGTGGCTTTCCCTCGAGGCTTTCCCACGAGGCTTTCCCACGAGGCTTTCCCACAGGGCTGTCCCACGTGCCACCGTGGTGTGAGTCGATCCTCGGCTTGAAAGTCGAGGCAGTGCAGGGAAAACAGGTTTCCTGGAATGGACTGAGACATCTGGGGACTCTGGAATGGTGGCACGACCCTGGAGTTCCTCTCGCCTTTCCTGTGGAGAGCGCCTCCTCTTGAGATGCGACGGGAAGCCGGGAATTCTTTCCCGACCACGCAGGGAAAGGATCCTCCTCTCGAGCTAGGAGGCGAAACGGGGCTCCTCTGGATGTGGGCGGACTCTCGTGCTTCCTCTCGAGTGGAGACGGTATGTCGGGAACTTCTTGAGTTGCAGCAAGGGTGTGAAGGACCCTTTGGAAGTTCCAGAGGTTAGGTGTGATTAGCCTCGAGACGCCTCAGCGGAAATGGGCCTCATCTCGCCTGGAGGGGAGAACCTCCTGGATTTTCTCGAGTTGCGGCAGGTGCTCTCGACTTACGACGGGGACCTCAGGGACCCGCTCTGGTGCCTCAGGAAAGGCCAGTCCCCATGCGAGTTGCTCGGGGCCTCTCGGGATTCCTCTCCCGTCGATGCTGGGCCTAAGACTTGTGTGGAGTCAGTGCCGGAACCTGAGGATTCCTCTCCAGTGCTGACATGGATCTTGGGGTACTTCTGGAGTCTCCCCAGGGGAGTCAGTCCTCGTCTCGAGTGGGGCATGCACGTGCGCTTTCCTCCCGAGCTGTAGCAGCAGTGTCGTGCTTCCCTTCGTGTGGATCAAGGGATCTGTGGCTTTCCCTCGAGGCTTTCCCACGAGGCTTTCCCACGAGGCTTTCCCACAGGCTGTCCCACGTGCCACCGTGGTGTGAGTCGATCCTCGGCTTGAAAGTCGAGGCAGTGCAGGGAAAACAGGTTTCCCTGGAATGGACTGAGACATCTGGGGACTCTGGAATGGTGGCACGACCCTGGAGTTCCTCTCGCCTTTCCTGTGGAGAGCGCCTCCTCTTGAGATGCGACGGGAAGCCGGGAATTCTTTCCCGACCACGCAGGAAAGGATCCCTCCTCTCGAGCTAGGAGGCGAAACGGGGCTCCTCTGGATGTGGGCGGACTCTCGTGCTTCCTCTCGAGTGGAGACGGGTATGTCGGGGAACTTCTTGAGTTGCAGCAAGGTGTGAAGGACCCTTTGGAAGTTCCAGAGTTAGGTGTGATTAGCCTCGAGACGCCTCAGCGGAAATGGGCCTCATCTCGCCTGGAGGGAGAACCTCCTGGATTTTCTCGAGTTGCGGCAGGTGCTCTCGACTTACGACGGGGACCTCAGGGACCCGCTCTGGTGGCCTCAGGAAAGGCCAGTCCCCATGCGAGTTGCTCGGGGCCTCTCGGGATTCCTCTCCCGTCGATGCTGGGCCTAAGACCTTGTGTGGAGTCAGTGCCGGAACCTGAGGATTCCTCTCCAGTGCTGACATGGATCTTGGGGTACTTCTGGAGTCTCCCCAGGGGAGTCAGTCCTCGTCTCGAGTGGGGCATGCACGTGCGCTTTCCTCCCGAGCTGTAGCAGCAGTGTCGTGCTTCCCTTCGTGTGGATCAAGGGATCTGTGGCTTTCCCTCGAGGCTTTCCCACGAGGCTTTCCCACGAGGCTTTCCCACGAGGCTTCCACAGGCTGTCCACGTGCCACCGTGGTGTGAGTCGATCCTCGGCTTGAAAGTCGAGGCAGTGCAGGGAAAACAGGTTTCCCTGGAATGGACTGAGACATCTGGGGGACTCTGGAATGGTGGCACGACCCTGGAGTTCCTCTCGCCTTTCCTGTGGAGAGCGCCTCCTCTTGAGATGCGACGGGAAGCCGGGAATTCTTTCCCGACCACGCAGGAAAGATCCCTCCTCTCGAGCTAGGAGGCGAAACGGGGCTCCTCTGGATGTGGGCGGACTCTCGTGCTTCCTCTCGAGTGGAGACGGGTATGTCGGGGAACTTCTTGAGTTGCAGCAAGGGTGTGAAGGACCCTTTGGAAGTTCCAGAGGTTAGGTGTGATTAGCCTCGAGACGCCTCAGCGGAAATGGGCCTCATCTCGCCTGGAGGGGAGAACCTCCTGGATTTTCTCGAGTTGCGGCAGGTGCTCTCGACTTACGACGGGGACCTCAGGGACCCGCTCTGGTGCCTCAGGAAAGGCCAGTCCCCATGCGAGTTGCTCGGGGCCTCTCGGGATTCCTCTCCCGTCGATGCTGGGCCTAAGACCTTGTGTGGAGTCAGTGCCGGAACCTGAGGATTCCTCTCCAGTGCTGACATGGATCTTGGGGTACTTCTGGAGTCTCCCCAGGGGAGTCAGTCCTCGTCTCGAGTGGGGCATGCACGTGCGCTTTCCTCCCGAGCTGTAGCAGCAGTGTCGTGCTTCCCTTCGTGTGGATCAAGGGATCTGTGGCTTTCCCTCGAGCTTTCCCGAGGCTTTCCACGAGGCTTTCCCACGAGGCTTTCCCACAGGGCTGTCCACGTGCCACCGTGGTGTGAGTCGATCCTGGCTTGAAAGTCGAGGTAGTGCAGGGAAACAGGTTTCCCTGGAATGGACTGAGACATCTGGGGACTCTGGAATGGTGGCACGACCCTGGAGTTCCTCTCGCCTTTCCTGTGGAGAGCGCCTCCTCTTGAGATGCGACGGAATGCCGGGAATTCTTTCCCGACCACGCAGGGAAAGGATCCCTCCTCTCGAGCTAGGAGGCGAAACGGGGCTCCTCTGGATGTGGGTGGGACTCTCGTGCTTCCTCTCGAGTGGAGACGGTATGTCGGGGACTTCTTGAGTTGCAGCAAGGTGTGAAGGACCCTTTGGAAGTTCCAGAGGTTAGGTTGATTAGCCTCGAGACGCCTCAGCGGAAAGGGCCTCATCTCGCCTGGAGGGAGAACCTCCTGGATTTCTCGAGTTGCGGCAGGTGCTCTCGACTTACGACGGGGACCTCAGCGACCCGCTCTGGTGGCTCAGGAAAGGCCAATCCCCATGCGAGTTGCTCGGGGCCTCTCGGGATTCCTCTCCCGTCGATGCTGGGCCTAAGACCTTGTGTGGAGTCAGTGCCGGAACCTGAGGATTCCTCTCCAGTGCTGACATGGATCTTGGGTACTTCTGGAGTCTCCCCAGGGGAGTCAGTCCTGTCTCGAGTGGGGGCATGCACGTGCGCTTTCCTCCCGAGCTGTAGCAGCAGTGTCGTGCTTCCCTTCGTGTGGATCAAGGGATCTGTGGCTTTCCCTCGAGGCTTTCCCACGAGGCTTTCCCACGAGGCTTTCCCACGAGGCTTTCCCACAGGGCTGTCCCATGTGCCACCGTGGTGTGAGTCGATCCTGGCTTGAAAGTCGAGGTAGTGCAGGGAAACAGGTTTCCCTGGAATGGACAGAGACATCTGGGGGACTCTGGAATGGTGGCACGACCCTGGAGTTCCTCTCGCCTTTCCTGTGGAGAGCGCCTCCTCTTGAGATGCGACGGGAATGCCGGGAATTCTTTCCCGACCACGCAGGAAAGGATCCCTCCTATCGAGCTAGAGGCGAAACGGGGCTCCTCTGGATGTGGGCGTGACTCTCGTGCTTCCTCTCGAGTGGAGACGGGTATGTCGGGGAACTTCTTGAGTTGCAGCAAGGGTGTGAAGGACCCTTTGGAAGTTCCAGAGTTAGATATGATTAGCCTCGAGACGCCTCAGCGGAAATGGGCCTCATCTCGCCTGGAGGGAAACCTCCTGGATTTTCTCGAGTTGCGGCAGGTGCTCTCGACTTACGACGGGGACCTCAGGGACCCGCTCTGGTGGCCTCAGGAAAGGCCAGTCCCCATGCGAGTTGCTCGGGGCCTCTCGGGATTCCTCTCCCGTCGATGCTGGGCCTAAGACCTTGTGTGGAGTCAGTGCCGGAACCTGAGGATTCCTCTCCAGTGCTGACATGGATCTTGGGGTACTTCTGGAGTCTCCCCAGGGGAGTCAGTCCTCGTCTCGAGTGGGGCATGCACGTGCGCTTTCCTCCCGAGCTGTAGCAGCAGTGTCGTGCTTCCCTTCGTGTGGATCAAGGGATCTGTGGCTTTCCCTCGAGGCTTTCCCACGAGGCTTTCCCACGAGGCTTTCCCACGAGGCTTTCCCACAGGGCTGTCCACGTGCCACCGTGGTGTGAGTCGATCCTCGGCTTGAAAGTCGAGACAGTGCAGGGAAAACAGGTTTCCCTGGAATGGACTGAGACATCTGGGGGACTCTGGAATGGTGGCACGACCCTGGAGTTCCTCTCGCCTTTCCTGTGGAGAGCGCCTCCTCTTGAGATGCGACGGGAAGCCGGGAATTCTTTCCCGACCACGCAGGAAAGATCCCTCCTCTCGAGCTAGGAGGCAGAAACGGGGCTCCTCTGGATGTGGGTGACTCTCGTGCTTCCTCTCGAGTGGAGACGGGTATGTCAGGGAACTTCTTGATTTGCAGCAAGTCTGTGAAGGACCCTTTGAATGTTCCAGATGTTAGGTGTGATTAGCCTCGAGACCCCTCAGCGGAAATGGCCTCATCTCGCCTGGAGGGGAGAACCTCCTGGATTTTCTAGAGTTGCCACCGTGCTCTCTACTTAAGTCGGGGACTTCAGGGACTCGCTCTGGTGGCCTCAGGAAAGGCCAGTCCCATGTGAGTTGCTTGGGGTCCTCTCGGGATTCCCCTCCCGTCGATGCCGGGGCCTAAGACCTTGTGTGGAGTCGGTGCCTGAACCTGAGCATTCCTCTCCAGTGCTGACATGGATCTTGGGGTACTTCTGGAGTCTCCCCAGGGGAGTCAGTCCTCGTCTCGAGTGGGACATGCACGTGCGCTTTCTTCCCGAGCTGTAGCAGCGGTGTCACGCTTCCATTCGCGTGGATCAAGGGATCTGTGGCTTTCCCTCGAGGCTTTCCCACGAGGCTTTCCCACAGGGCAGTCCACGTGCCACCGTGGTGTGAGTCAATTCTCGGCTTGAATGTTGAGGCAGTGCTAGGAAAACAGGTTTCCCTGGAATGGACTGAGACATCTGGGGGACTCTGGGAATGGTGGCACGACCCTGGAGTACCTCCCGCCTTTCCTGTGTAGAGCGCCTCCTCTTGAGATGCGACGGAACGCCGGGAATTCTTTTCCGACCACGCAGGGAAAGGATCCTCCTCTCGAGCTAGGAGGCGGAAACGGGGCTCCTCTGGATGTGGCGGGACTCTCGTGTTTCTTCTCGAGTGGAGACGGGTATGTCGGGGAACTTCTTGAGTTGCAGCAAGGGTGTGAAGGACCCTTTGTAAGTTCCAGAGGTTAGGTGTGATTAGCCTCGAGACGCCTCAGCGGAAATGGCCTCATCTCGCCTGGAGGGTAGAACCTCCTGGATTTTCTCGAGTTGCGGCAGGTGCTCTCAACTTACGACGGGGACCTCAGGGACCCGCTCTGGTGGCCTCAGGAAAGGCCAGTCCCCATCCGAGTTGCTCGGGGTCCTCTCGGGATTCCTCTTCCGTCGACGCTGGGGCCTAAGATCTTGTGTGGAGTCAGTGCCGGAACCTGAGGATTCCTCTCCAGTGCTGACATGGATCTTGGGGTACTTCTGGAGTCTCCCCAGGGGAGTCAGTCCTCGTCTCGAGTGGGGGCATGCACGTGCGCTTTCCTCCCGAGCTGTAGCAGCAGTGTCACGCTTCCCTTCGCGTGGATCAAGGGATCTGTGGCTTTCCCTCGAGGCTTTCCCACAGGCTGTCCCATGTGCCACCGTGGTGTGACTCGATACTCGGCTTGAAAGTCGAGGCAGTGCAGGGAAAACAGTTTTCCCTGGAATGGACTGAGACATCCCGGGGACTCTGGGAACGGTGGCACGACCCTGGAGTTCTTCTCGCCTTTCCTGTGGAGAGGCCTCCTCTTGTGATGCGACAGGAAGGCCGTGAATTCTTTCCCAACCTCGCAGGGAAAGGATCCCTCCTCTCGAGCTAGGAGGCCGACACGGGGCTCCTCTGGATGAGGGCGGGACTCTCGTGCTTCCTCCGGAGTGGAGACGCGTATGTCGGGAACTTCTTGAGTTGCAGCAAGGGTGTGAAGGACCCTTTGGAAGTTCCAGAGGTTAGTGTGATTAGCCTCGAGACGCCTCAGCGGAAATGGGCCTCATCTCGCCTGGAGGGAGAACCTCCTGGATTTTCTCGAGTTGCGGCAGGTGCTCTCGACTTACGACGGGGACCTCAGGGACCCGCTCTGGTGGCCTCAGGAAAGGCCAGTCCCCATGCGAGTTGCTCGGGGCCTCTCGGGATTCCTCTCCCGTCGATGCTGGGCCTAAGACCTTGTGTGGAGTCAGTGCCGGAACCTGAGGATTCCTCTCCAGTGCTGACATGGATCTTGGGGTACTTCTGGAGTCTCCCCAGGGGAGTCAGTCCTCGTCTCGAGTGGGGCATGCACGTGCGCTTTCCTCCCGAGCTGTAGCAGCAGTGTCGTGCTTCCCTTCGTGTGGATCAAGGATCTGTGGCTTTCCCTCGAGGCTTTCCCACGAGGCTTTCCCACGAGGCTTTCCCACGAGGCTTTCCCACAGGGCTGTCCCACGTGCCACCGTGGTGTGAGTCGATCCTCGGCTTGAAAGTCGAGGCAGTGCAGGGAAAACAGGTTTCCCTGGAATGGACTGAGACATCTGGGGGACTCTGGAATGGTGGCACGACCCTGGAGTTCCTCTCGCCTTTCCTGTGGAGAGCGCCTCCTCTTGAGATGCGACGGGAAGCCGGGAATTCTTTCCCGACCACGCAGGAAAGGATCCCTCCTCTCGAGCTAGGAGGCGAAACGGGGCTCCTCTGGATGTGGGCGGACTCTCGTGCTTCCTCTCGAGTGGAGACGGGTATGTCGGGGAACTTCTTGAGTTGCAGCAAGGGTGTGAAGGACCCTTTGGAAGTTCCAGAGGTTAGGTGTGATTAGCCTCGAGACGCCTCAGCGGAAATGGGCCTCATCTCGCCTGGAGGGAGAACCTCCTGGATTTTCTCGAGTTGCGGCAGGTGCTCTCGACTTACGACGGGGACCTCAGGGACCCGCTCTGGTGCCTCAGGAAAGGCCAGTCCCCATGCGAGTTGCTCGGGGCCTCTCGGGATTCCTCTCCCGTCGATGCTGGGCCTAAGACCTTGTGTGGAGTCAGTGCCGGAACCTGAGGATTCCTCTCCAGTGCTGACATGGATCTTGGGGTACTTCTGGAGTCTCCCCAGGGGAGTCAGTCCTCGTCTCGAGTGGGGGCATGCACGTGCGCTTTCCTCCCGAGCTGTAGCAGCAGTGTCGTGCTTCCCTTCGGTGGATCAAGGGATCTGTGGCTTTCCCTCGAGGCTTTCCCACGAGGCTTTCCCACGAGGCTTTCCCACGAGGCTTTCCCACAGGGCTGTCCACGTGCCACCGTGGTGTGAGTCGATCCTCGGCTTGAAAGTCGAGGCAGTGCAGGGAAACAGGTTTCCCTGGAATGGACTGAGACATCTGGGGGACTCTGGAATGGTGGCACGACCCTGGAGTTCCTCTCGCCTTTCCTGTGGAGAGCGCCTCCTCTTGAGATGCGACGGGAAGCCGGGAATTCTTTCCCGACCACGCAGGAAAGGATCCCTCCTCTCGAGCTAGGAGGCGAAACGGGGCTCCTCTGGATGTGGGCGGACTCTCGTGCTTCCTCTCGAGTGGAGACGGGTATGTCGGGGAACTTCTTGAGTTGCAGCAAGGTGTGAAGGACCCTTTGGAAGTTCCAGAGGTTAGGTGTGATTAGCCTCGAGACGCCTCAGCGGAAATGGGCCTCATCTCGCCTGGAGGGAGAACCTCCTGGATTTTCTCGAGTTGCGGCAGGTGCTCTCGACTTACGACGGGGACCTCAGGGACCCGCTCTGGTGGCCTCAGGAAAGGCCAGTCCCCATGCGAGTTGCTCGGGGCCTCTCGGGATTCCTCTCCCGTCGATGCTGGGCCTAAGACCTTGTGTGGAGTCAGTGCCGGAACCTGAGGATTCCTCTCCAGTGCTGACATGGATCTTGGGGTACTTCTGGAGTCTCCCCAGGGGAGTCAGTCCTCGTCTCGAGTGGGGCATGCACGTGCGCTTTCCTCCCGAGCTGTAGCAGCAGTGTCGTGCTTCCCTTCGTGTGGATCAAGGGATCTGTGGCTTTCCCTCGAGGCTTTCCCACGAGGCTTTCCACGAGGCTTTCCCACGAGGCTTTCCCACAGGGCTGTCCCACGTGCCACCGTGGTGTGAGTCGATCCTCGGCTTGAAAGTCGAGGCAGTGCAGGGAAAACAGGTTTCCCTGGAATGGACTGAGACATCTGGGGGACTCTGGAATGGTGGCACGACCCTGGAGTTCCTCTCGCCTTTCCTGTGGAGAGCGCCTCCTCTTGAGATGCGACGGGAATGCCGGGAATTCTTTCCCGACCACGCAGGGAAAGGATCCCTCCTCTCGAGCTAGGAGGCGAAACGGGGCTCCTCTGGATGTGGGGGACTCTCGTGCTTCCTCTCGAGTGGAGACGGGTATGTCGGGGAACTTCTTGAGTTGCAGCAAGGGTGTGAAGGACCCTTTGGAAGTTCCAGAGGTTAGGTGTGATTAGCCTCGAGACGCCTCAGCGGAAATGGGCCTCATCTCGCCTGGAGGGGAGAACCTCCTGGATTTTCTCGAGTTGCGGCAGGTGCTCTCGACTTACGACGGGGACCTCAGGGACCCGCTCTGGTGGCCTCAGGAAAGGCCAGTCCCCATGCGAGTTGCTCGGGGCCTCTCGGGATTCCTCTCCCGTCGATGCTGGGGCCTAAGACCTTGTGTGGAGTCAGTGCCGGAACCTGAGGATTCCTCTCCAGTGCTGACATGGATCTTGGGGTACTTCTGGAGTCTCCCCAGGGGAGTCAGTCCTCGTCTCGAGTGGGGCATGCACGTGCGCTTTCCTCCCGAGCTGTAGCAGCAGTGTCGTGCTTCCCTTCGGTGGATCAAGGGATCTGTGGCTTTCCCTCGAGGCTTTCCACGAGGCTTTCCCACGAGGCTTTCCCACGAGGCTTTCCCACAGGCTGTCCCACGTGCCACCGTGGTGTGAGTCGATCCTCGGCTTGAAAGTCGAGGCAGTGCAGGGAAAACAGGTTTCCCTGGAATGGACTGAGACATCTGGGGGACTCTGGAATGGTGGCACGACCCTGGAGTTCCTCTCGCCTTTCCTGTGGAGAGCGCCTCCTCTTGAGATGCGACGGGAAGCCGGGAATTCTTTCCCGACCACGCAGGAAAGGATCCCTCCTCTCGAGCTAGGAGGCGAAACGGGGCTCCTCTGGATGTGGGCGGACTCTCGTGCTTCCTCTCGAGTGGAGACGGGTATGTCGGGGAACTTCTTGAGTTGCAGCAAGGGTGTGAAGGACCCTTTGGAAGTTCCAGAGGTTAGGTGTGATTAGCCTCGAGACGCCTCAGCGGAAATGGGCCTCATCTCGCCTGGAGGGAGAACCTCCTGGATTTTCTCGAGTTGCGGCAGGTGCTCTCGACTTACGACGGGGACCTCAGGGACCCGCTCTGGTGCCTCAGGAAAGGCCAGTCCCCATGCGAGTTGCTCGGGGCCTCTCGGGATTCCTCTCCGTCGATGCTGGGCCTAAGACCTTGTGTGGAGTCAGTGCCGGAACCTGAGGATTCCTCTCCAGTGCTGACATGGATCTTGGGGTACTTCTGGAGTCTCCCCAGGGGAGTCAGTCCTCGTCTCGAGTGGGGCATGCACGTGCGCTTTCCTCCCGAGCTGTAGCAGCAGTGTCGTGCTTCCCTTCGTGTGGATCAAGGGATCTGTGGCTTTCCCTCGAGGCTTTCCCACGAGGCTTTCCCACGAGGCTTTCCCACGAGGCTTTCCCACAGGGCTGTCCACGTGCCACCGTGGTGTGAGTCGATCCTCGGCTTGAAAGTCGAGCAGTGCAGGGAAAACAGGTTTCCCTGGAATGGACTGAGACATCTGGGGGACTCTGGAATGGTGGCACGACCCTGGAGTTCCTCTCGCCTTTCCTGTGGAGAGCGCCTCCTCTTGAGATGCGACGGGAAGCCGGGAATTCTTTCCCGACCACGCAGGGAAAGGATCCCTCCTCTCGAGCTAGGAGGCGAAACGGGGCTCCTCTGGATGTGGGGGACTCTCGTGCTTCCTCTCGAGTGGAGACGGGTATGTCGGGGAACTTCTTGAGTTGCAGCAAGGGTGTGAAGGACCCTTTGGAAGTTCCAGAGGTTAGGTGTGATTAGCCTCGAGACGCCTCAGCGGAAATGGGCCTCATCTCGCCTGGAGGGAGAACCTCCTGGATTTTCTCGAGTTGCGGCAGGTGCTCTCGACTTACGACGGGGACCTCAGGGACCCGCTCTGGTGCCTCAGGAAAGGCCAGTCCCCATGCGAGTTGCTCGGGGCCTCTCGGGATTCCTCTCCCGTCGATGCTGGGCCTAAGACCTTGTGTGGAGTCAGTGCCGGAACCTGAGGATTCCTCTCCAGTGCTGACATGGATCTTGGGTACTTCTGGAGTCTCCCCAGGGGAGTCAGTCCTCGTCTCGAGTGGGGCATGCACGTGCGCTTTCCTCCCGAGCTGTAGCAGCAGTGTCGTGCTTCCCTTCGTGTGGATCAAGGGATCTGTGGCTTTCCCTCGAGGCTTTCCCACGAGGCTTTCCCACGAGGCTTTCCCGAGCTTCCACAGGGCTGTCCCATGTGCCACCGTGGTGTGAGTCGATCCTTGGCTTGAAAGTCGAGGTAGTGCAGGGAAACAGGTTTCCCTGGAATGGACAGAGACATCTGGGGACTCTGGAATGGTGGCACGACCCTGGAGTTCCTCTGCCTTTCCTGTGGAGAGCGCCTCCTCTTGAGATGCGACGGGAATGCCGGGAATTCTTTCCCGACCACGCAGGAAAGGTCCCTCCTATCGAGCTAGGAGCGAAACGGGGCTCCTCTGGATGTGGGCGGACTCTCGTGCTTCCTCTCGAGTGGAGACGGGTATGTCGGGGAACTTCTTGAGTTGCAGCAAGGGTGTGAAGGACCCTTTGGAAGTTCCAGATGTTAGATATGATTAGCCTCGAGACGCCTCAGCGGAAATGGGCCTCATCTCGCCTGGAGGGAAACCTCCTGGATTTTCTCGAGTTGCGGCAGGTGCTCTCGACTTACGACGGGGACCTCAGGGACCCGCTCTGGTGGCTCAGAAAGGCCAGTCCCCATGCGAGTTGCTCGGGGCCTCTCGGGATTCCTCTCCCGTCGATGCTGGGCCTAAGACCTTGTGTGGAGTCAGTGCCGGAACCTGAGGATTCCTCTCCAGTGCTGACATGGATCTTGGGGTACTTCTGGAGTCTCCCCAGGGAGTCAGTCCTCGTCTCGAGTGGGGCATGCACGTGCGCTTTCCTCCCGAGCTGTAGCAGCAGTGTCGTGCTTCCCTTCGTGTGGATCAAGGATCTGTGGCTTTCCTCGAGGCTTTCCCGGGCTTTCCACGAGGCTTTCCCACGAGGCTTTCCCACAGGGCTGTCCCACGTGCCACCGTGGTGTGAGTCGATCCTCGGCTTGAAAGTCGAGGCAGTGCAGGGAAAACAGGTTTCCCTGGAATGGACTGAGACATCTGGGGACTCTGGAATGGTGGCACGACCCTGGAGTTCCTCTCGCCTTTCCTGTGGAGAGCGCCTCCTCTTGAGATGCGACGGGAAGCCGGGAATTCTTTCCCGACCACGCAGGAAAGATCCCTCCTCTCGAGCTAGGAGGCAGAAACGGGGCTCCTCTGGATGTGGGTGGACTCTCGTGCTTCCTCTCGAGTGGAGACGGGTATGTCGGGAACTTCTTGAGTTGCAGCAAGGGTGTGAAGGACCCTTTGGAAGTTCCAGAGGTTAGGTGTGATTAGCCTCGAGACGCCTCAGCGGAAATGGGCCTCATCTCGCCTGGAGGGAGAACCTCCTGGATTTTCTCGAGTTGCGCAGGTGCTCTCGACTTACGACGGGGACCTCAGGGACCCGCTCTGGTGCCTCAGGAAAGGCCAGTCCCCATGCGAGTTGCTCGGGGCCTCTCGGGATTCCTCTCCCGTCGATGCTGGGCCTAAGACCTTGTGTGGAGTCAGTGCCGGAACCTGAGGATTCCTCTCCAGTGCTGACATGGATCTTGGGGTACTTCTGGAGTCTCCCCAGGGAGTCAGTCCTCGTCTCGAGTGGGGCATGCACGTGCGCTTTCCTCCCGAGCTGTAGCAGCAGTGTCACGCTTCCCTTCGCGTGGATCAAGGGATCTGTGGCTTTCCCTCGAGGCTTTCCCACGAGGCTTTCCCACGAGGCTTTCCCACAGGGCTGTCCCAGTGCCACCGTGGTGTGAGTCGATCCTCGGCTTGAAAGTCGAGGCAGTGCAGGGAAAACAGGTTTCCTGGAATGGACTGAGACATCTGGGGGACTCTGGAATGGTGGCACGACCCTGGAGTTCCTCTCGCCTTTCCTGTGGAGAGCGCCTCCTCTTGAGATGCGACGGGAACGCCGGGAATTCTTTCCCGACCACGCAGGGAAAGGATCCTCCTCTCGAGCTAGGAGGCGAAACGGGGCTCCTCTGGATGTGGGCGGACTCTCGTGCTTCCTCTCGAGTGGAGACGGGTATGTCGGGGAACTTCTTGAGTTGCAGCAAGGGTGTGAAGGACCCTTTGGAAGTTCCAGAGGTTAGGTGTGATTAGCCTCGAGAGCCTCAGCGGAAATGGGCCTCATCTCGCCTGGAGGGGAGAACCTCCTGGATTTTCTCGAGTTGCGGCAGGTGCTCTCGACTTACGACGGGGACCTCAGGGACCCGCTCTGGTGGCCTCAGGAAAGGCCAGTCCCCATGCGAGTTGCTCGGGGCCTCTCGGGATTCCTCTCCGTCGATGCTGGGCCTAAGACCTTGTGTGGAGTCGTGCCGGAACCTGAGGATTCCTCTCCAGTGCTGACATGGATCTTGGGGTACTTCTGGAGTCTCCCAGGGGAGTCAGTCTCGTCTCGAGTGGGGCATCACGTGCGCTTTCCTCCCGAGCTGTAGCAGCAGTGTCACGCTTCCTTCGCGTGGATCAAGGGATCTGTGGCTTTCCCTCGAGGCTTTCCCACGAGGCTTTCCCACAGGGCTGTCCCACGTGCCACCGTGGTGTGAGTCGATCCTCGGCTTGAAAGTCGAGGCAGTGCAGGGAAAACAGGTTTCCCTGGAATGGACTGAGACATCTGGGGACTCTGGAATGGTGGCACGACCCTGGAGTTCCTCTCGCCTTTCCTGTGGAGAGCGCCTCCTCTTGAGATGCGACGGGAACGCCGGGAATTCTTTCCCGACCACGCAGGGAAAGGATCCCTCCTCTCGAGCTAGGAGGCGGAAACGGGGCTCCTCTGGATGTGGGGGACTCTCGTGCTTCCTCTCGAGTGGAGACGGGTATGTCGGGAACTTCTTGAGTTGCAGCAAGGGTGTGAAGGACCCTTTGGAAGTTCCAGAGGTTAGGTGTGATTAGCCTCGAGACGCCTCAGCGGAAATGGGCCTCATCTCGCCTGGAGGGGAGAACCTCCTGGATTTTCTCGAGTTGCGGCAGGTGCTCTCGACTTACGACGGGGACCTCAGGGACCCGCTCTGGTGGCCTCAGGAAAGGCCAGTCCCATGCGAGTTGCTCGGGGCCTCTCGGGATTCCTCTCCCGTCGATGCGGGGCCTAAGACTTGTGTGGAGTCGGTGCCGGAACCTGAGGATTCCTCTCCAGTGCTGACATGGATCTTGGGGTACTTCTGGAGTCTCCCCAGGGAGTCAGTCCTCGTCTCGAGTGGGGCATGCACGTGCGCTTTCCTCCGAGCTGTAGCAGCAGTGTCGCGCTTCCCTTCGCGTGGATCAAGGGATCTGTGGCTTTCCCTCGAGGCTTTCCCACGAGGCTTTCCCACGAGGCTTTCCCACAGGGCTGTCCCACGTGCCACCGTGGTGTGAGTCGATCCTCGGCTTGAAAGTCGAGGCAGTGCAGGGAAAACAGGTTTCCCTGGAATGGACTGAGACATCTGGGGGACTCTGGAATGGTGGCACGACCCTGGAGTTCCTCTCGCCTTTCCTGTGGAGAGCGCCTCCTCTTGAGATGCGACGGGAAGCCGGGAATTCTTTCCCGACCACGCAGGGAAAGGATCCCTCCTCTCGAGCTAGGAGGCGAAACGGGGCTCCTCTGGATGTGGGCGGACTCTCGTGCTTCCTCTCGAGTGGAGACGGGTATGTCGGGGAACTTCTTGAGTTGCAGCAAGGGTGTGAAGGACCCTTTGGAAGTTCCAGAGGTTAGTGTGATTAGCCTCGAGACGCCTCAGCGGAAATGGGCCTCATCTCGCCTGGAGGGAGAACCTCCTGGATTTTCTCGAGTTGCGGCAGGTGCTCTCGACTTACGACGGGACCTCAGGGACCCGCTCTGGTGCCTCAGGAAAGGCCAGTCCCCATGCGAGTTGCTCGGGGCCTCTCGGGATTCCTCTCCCGTCGATGCTGGGGCCTAAGACCTTGTGTGGAGTCAGTGCCGGAACCTGAGGATTCCTCTCCAGTGCTGACATGGATCTTGGGGTACTTCTGGAGTCTCCCCAGGGGAGTCAGTCCTCGTCTCGAGTGGGGGCATGCACGTGCGCTTTCCTCCGAGCTGTAGCAGCAGTGTCGTGCTTCCTTCGTGTGGATCAAGGGATCTGTGGCTTTCCCTCGAGGCTTTCCCGTTCCACGAGGCTTTCCCACGAGGCTTTCCCACAGGGCTGTCCAGTGCCACCGTGGTGTGAGTCGATCCTCGGCTTGAAAGTCGAGGCAGTGCAGGGAAACAGGTTTCCCTGGAATGGACTGAGACATCTGGGGACTCTGGAATGGTGGCACGACCCTGGAGTTCCTCTCGCCTTTCCTGTGGAGAGCGCCTCCTCTTGAGATGCGACGGGAAGCCGGGAATTCTTTCCCGACCACGCAGGAAAGGATCCCTCCTCTCGAGCTAGAGGCGAAACGGGGCTCCTCTGGATGTGGGCGGACTCTCGTGCTTCCTCTCGAGTGGAGACGGGTATGTCGGGGAACTTCTTGAGTTGCAGCAAGGGTGTGAAGACCCTTTGGAAGTTCCAGAGTTAGGTGTGATTAGCCTCGAGACGCCTCAGCGGAAATGGGCCTCATCTCGCCTGGAGGGAGAACCTCCTGGATTTTCTCGAGTTGCGGCAGGTGCTCTCGACTTACGACGGGGACCTCAGGGACCGCTCTGGTGGCTCAGGAAAGGCCAGTCCCCATGCGAGTTGCTCGGGGCCTCTCGGGATTCCTCTCCCGTCGATGCTGGGGCCTAAGACCTTGTGTGGAGTCAGTGCCGGAACCTGAGGATTCCTCTCCAGTGCTGACATGGATCTTGGGGTACTTCTGGAGTCTCCCCAGGGGAGTCAGTCCTCGTCTCGAGTGGGGGCATGCACGTGCGCTTTCCTCCCGAGCTGTAGCAGCAGTGTCGTGCTTCCCTTCGTGTGGATCAAGGGATCTGTGGCTTTCCCTCGAGGCTTTCCCACGAGGCTTTCCCACAGGGCTGTCCACGTGCCACCGTGGTGTGAGTCGATCCTCGGCTTGAAAGTCGAGGCAGTGCAGGGAAAACAGGTTTCCCTGGAATGGACTGAGACATCTGGGGACTCTGGGAATGGTGGCACGACCCTGGAGTTCCTCTCGCCTTTCCTGTGGAGAGCGCCTCCTCTTGAGATGCGACGGGAAGCGGGAATTCTTTCCCGACCACGCAGTGAAAGGATCCCTCCTCTCGAGCTAGGAGCAGAAACGGGGCTCCTCTGGATGTGGGGGACTCTCGTGCTTCCTCTCGAGTGGAGACGGGTATGTCGGGGAACTTCTTGAGTTGCAGCAAGGGTGTGAAGGACCCTTTGGAAGTTCCAGAGGTTAGGTGTGATTAGCCTCGAGACGCCTCAGCGGAAATGGGCCTCATCTCGCCTGGAGGGAGAACCTCCTGGATTTTCTCGAGTTGCGGCAGGTGCTCTCGACTTACGACGGGACCTCAGGGACCCGCTCTGGTGCCTCAGGAAAGGCCAGTCCCCATGCGAGTTGCTCGGGGCCTCTCGGGATTCCTCTCCCGTCGATGCTGGGCCTAAGACCTTGTGTGGAGTCAGTGCCGGAACCTGAGGATTCCTCTCCAGTGCTGACATGGATCTTGGGGTACTTCTGGAGTCTCCCCAGGGGAGTCAGTCCTCGTCTCGAGTGGGGGCATGCACGTGCGCTTTCCTCCCGAGCTGTAGCAGCAGTGTCCGCTTCCCTTCGCGTGGATCAAGGGATCTGTGGCTTTCCCTCGAGGCTTTCCCACGAGGCTTTCCCACGAGGCTTTCCCACAGGGCTGTCCCACGTGCCACCGTGGTGTGAGTCGATCCTCGGCTTGAAAGTCGAGCAGTGCAGGGAAAACAGGTTTCCTGGAATGGACTGAGACATCTGGGGACTCTGGAATGGTGGCACGACCCTGGAGTTCCTCTCGCCTTTCCTGTGGAGAGCGCCTCCTCTTGAGATGCGACGGGAAGCCGGGAATTCTTTCCCGACCACGCAGGGAAAGGATCCCTCCTCTCGAGCTAGGAGGCGGAAACGGGGCTCCTCTGGATGTGGGCGGACTCTCGTGCTTCCTCTCGAGTGGAGACGGGTATGTCGGGAACTTCTTGAGTTGCAGCAAGGGTGTGAAGGACCCTTTGGAAGTTCCAGAGGTTAGGTGTGATTAGCCTCGAGAGCCTCAGCGGAAATGGGCCTCATCTCGCCTGGAGGGAGAACCTCCTGGATTTTCTCGAGTTGCGGCAGGTGCTCTCGACTTACGACGGGACCTCAGGACCCGCTCTGGTGGCCTCAGGAAAGGCCAGTCCCCATGCGAGTTGCTCGGGGCCTCTCGGGATTCCTCTCCGTCGATCTGGGCCTAAGACCTTGTGTGGAGTCGTGCCGGAACCTGAGGATTCCTCTCCAGTGCTGACATGGATCTTGGGGTACTTCTGGAGTCTCCCAGGGGAGTCAGTCCTCGTCTCGAGTGGGGCATGCACGTGCGCTTTCCTCCCGAGCTGTAGCAGCAGTGTCACGCTTCCCTTCGCGTGGATCAAGGATCTGTGGCTTTCCCTCGAGGCTTTCCCACGAGGCTTTCCCACGAGGCTTTCCCACAGCTGCCACCGTGGTGTGAGTCGATCCTCGGCTTGAAAGTCGAGGCAGTGCAGGGAAAACAGGTTTCCCTGGAATGGACTGAGACATCTGGGGACTCTGGAATGGTGGCACGACCCTGGAGTTCCTCTCGCCTTTCCTGTGGAGAGCGCTCCTCTTGAGATGCGACGGGAACGCCGGGAATTCTTTCCCGACCACGCAGGGAAAGGATCCCTCCTCTCGAGCTAGGAGGCGAAACGGGCTCCTCTGGATGTGGGGGAACTCTCGTGCTTCCTCTCGAGTGGAGACGGGTATGTCGGGAACTTCTTGAGTTGCAGCAAGGGTGTGAAGGACCCTTTGGAAGTTCCAGAGGTTAGGTGTGATTAGCCTCGAGACGCCTCAGCGGAAATGGGCCTCATCTCGCCTGGAGGGGAGAACCTCCTGGATTTTCTCGAGTTGCGGCAGGTGCTCTCGACTTACGACGGGACCTCAGGGACCCGCTCTGGTGGCCTCAGGAAAGGCCAGTCCCCATGCGAGTTGCTCGGGGCCTCTCGGATTCCTCTCCCGTCGATGCTGGGCCTAAGACCTTGTGTGGAGTACGTGCCGGAACCTGAGGATTCCTCTCCAGTGCTGACATGGATCTTGGGGTACTTCTGGAGTCTCCCCAGGGGAGTCAGTCCTCGTCTCGAGTGGGGCATGCACGTGCGCTTTCCTCCCGAGCTGTAGCAGCAGTGTCACGCTTCCCTTCGCGTGGATCAAGGGATCTGTGGCTTTCCTCGAGCTTTCCCAGAGGCTTTCCCACGAGGCTTTCCCACAGGGCTGTCCCACGTGCCACCGTGGTGTGAGTCGATCCTCGGCTTGAAAGTCGAGGCAGTGCAGGGAAAACAGGTTTCCTGGAATGGACTGAGACATCTGGGGGACTCTGGAATGGTGGCACGACCCTGGAGTTCCTCTCGCCTTTCCTGTGGAGAGCGCTCCTCTTGAGATGCGACGGGAAGCCGGGAATTCTTTCCCGACCACGCAGGAAAGGATCCCTCCTCTCGAGCTAGGAGGCGGAAACGGGGCTCCTCTGGATGTGGGCGGACTCTCGTGCTTCCTCTCGAGTGGAGACGGTATGTCGGGGAACTTCTTGAGTTGCAGCAAGGTGTGAAGGACCCTTTGGAAGTTCCAGAGGTTAGGTGTGATTAGCCTCGAGACGCCTCAGCGGAAATGGGCCTCATCTCGCCTGGAGGGAGAACCTCCTGGATTTTCTCGAGTTGCGGCAGGTGCTCTCGACTTACGACGGGGACCTCAGGGACCCGCTCTGGTGCCTCAGGAAAGGCCAGTCCCCATGCGAGTTGCTCGGGGCCTCTCGGGATTCCTCTCCGTCGATCGGGGCCTAAGACCTTTTGTGGAGTCGGTGCCGGAACCTGAGGATTCCTCTCCAGTGCTGACATGGATCTTGGGGTTCTTCTGAGTCTCCCCAGGGAGTCAGTCCTCGTCTCGAGTGGGGCATGCACGTGCGCTTTCCTCCGAGCTGTAGCAGCAGTGTCGCGCTTCCCTTCGCGTGGATCAAGGATCTGTGGCTTTCCTCGAGGCTTTCGCACGAGGCTTTCCCACGAGGCTTTCCCACAGGGCTGTCCACGTGCCACCGTGGTGTGAGTCGATCCTCGGCTTGAAAGTCGAGCAGTGCAGGGAAACAGGTTTCCCTGGAATGACTGAGACATCTGGGGGACTCTGGGAATGGTGGCACGACCCTGGAGTTCCTCTCGCCTTTCCTGTGGAGAGCGCCTCCACTTGAGATGCGACGGGAATGCGGGAATTCTTTCCCGACCAGCGGAAAGGATCCCTCCTCTCGAGCTATGAGGCGGAAATGGGGATCCTCAGGATGTGGGCGGGACTCTCGTGCTTCCTCTCGAGTGAAGACGGGTATGTCAGGGAACTTCTTCAGTTGCAGCAAGGCTGTGAAGGACCCTTTGGAAGTTCCGATGTTAGTGTGATTAGCCTCGAGAGGTCTCAGCGGAAATGGCCTCATCTCGTCTGCAGGGGAGAAACTACTGGATTTTCTCGAGTTGCGGCAGGTGCTCTCGTCTTACGACGGGGACCTCAGGGACCCGCTCTGGTGGCCTCAGGAAAGGCCAGTCCCATGCGAGTTGCTCGGGGCCTCTCGGGATTCCTCTCCCGTCGATGCGGGGCCTAAGACCTTGTGTGGAGACGGTGCCGGAACCTGAGGATTCCTCTCCAGTGCTGACATGGATCTTGGGGACTTCTGGAGTCTCCCCAGGTGAGTCAGTCCTCGTCTCTAGTGGGGGCATGACGTGCGCTTTCCTCCCGAGCTGTAGTAGCAGTGTCACGTTTCCCTTCGCATGCATCAAGTAATATGTGGCTTTCCTCGAGGCTTTCCCAGGAGGCTTTCCCACGAGGCTTTCCCACAGAGCTGTCCCACGTGCCACCATGGTGTGAGTCATCCTCAGCTTGAAAGTCGAGGCAGTGCAGGGAAACAGGTTTCCCTGGAATGGACTGAGACATCTGGGGACTCTGGAATGATGGCACGACCCTGGAGTTCCTCTCGCCTTTCCTGTGGAGAGCGCCTCCTCTTGAGATGCGACGGGAACGCGGGGAATTCTTTCCCACCACGCAGGGAAGGATCCCTCCTCTCGAACTAGGAGGCGGAAACGGGGCTCCTCTGGATGTGGGCGGGACTCTCGTGCTTCCTCTCGAGTGGAGACGGTATGTGCGGGAACTTCTTGAGTTGCAGCAAGGGTGTGAAGGACCCTTTGGAAGTTCCAGATTAGATGTGATTAGCCTCGAGACGCCTCAGGGGAAATGGCCTCATCTCGCCTGAGAGCAGAACCTCCTGGATTTTCTCGAGTTGCGGCAGGTGCTCTCGACTTGCGATGGGGACCTCAGGACCGCTCTGGTGGCTCAGGAAAGACCAGTCCCATGCGAGTTGCTCGGAGGCCTCTCGGGATTCCTCTCCGTCGATGCCGGGCCTAAAACCTCATGTGTAGTCAGTGCCGAACCTGAGGATTCCTCTCCAGTGCTGACATGGATCTTGGGGTACTTCTGGAGTATCCCCAGGGGAGTCAGTCCTCGTCTCTAGTGAGGGCATGTACGTGCGATTTCCTCCCGAGCTGCTAGAGCAGTGTCATGCTTCCCTTGGCGTGATCAGGGATCTGTGGCTTTCCCTCGAGGCTTCCCAGGAGGCTTTCCATGAGGCTTTCCCACAGGGCTGTCCACGTGCCACCGTGTGTGAGTCGATCCTCGCCTTGAAAGTCGAGGCAGTGCAGGGAAAACAGGTTTTCCTGGAATGGACTGAGATATCTGGGGGACTCTGGGAATGGTGGCACGACCCTGGAGTTCCTCTCGCCTTTCCTGTGGAGAGCGCCTCCTCTTGAGATGCGACGGAAACACGGGAATTCTTTCCCGACCAGCAGGGAAAGGATCCCTCCTCTCGAGCTAGGAGGCGGAAACGGGGTCCTCTGGATGTGGGCGGGACTCTCGTGCTTCTCTCGAGTGGAGACGGGTATGTCGGGGAACTTCTTGAGTTGCAGCAAGGGTGTGAAGGACCCTTGGAAGTTCCAGAGGTTAGGGTGATTAGCTCGAGACGCCTCAGCGGAAATGGGCCTCATCTCGCCTGGAGGGAGAACCTCCTGGATTTTCTCGAGTTGCGGCAGGTGCTCTCGACTTACGACGGGACCTCAGGGACCCGCTCTGGTGGCCTCAGGAAAGGCCAGTCCCCATGCGAGTTGCTCGGGGGCCTCTCGGATTCCTCTCGTCGATGCGGGGCCTAAGACTTGTGTGGAGTCGGTCAGAACCTGAGGATTCCTCTCCAGTGCCGACATGGATCTTGGGTACTTCTGGAGTCTCCCCAGGGAGTCAGTCCTCGTCTCGAGTGGGGGCATGTACGTGCCATTCTCCCGAGCTGTAGCAGCAGTGTCACGCTTCCTTCGCGTGGATCAAGGGATCTGTGGCTTTCCTCGAGGCTTTCCCACGAGGCTTTCCGAGCTTTCCACAGGGCTGTCCCACGTGCCACCGTGGTGTGAGTCGATCCTCGGCTTGAAAGTCGAGGCAGTGCAGGGAAAACAGTTTTCCTGGAATGGACTGAGACATCTGGGGGACTCTGAGAATGGTGGCACGACCTGGAGTTCTCTCGCCTTTCTGTGGACAGCCTCCTCTTGGATGCGACGGGAACGCGGAATTCTTTCCCGACCTCGCAGGAAAGGATCCCTCTCGAGCTAGGAGGCGGAAACGGGGCTCCTCTGGATGTGGGCGGACTCGCGTGCTTCTCTCGAGTGGAACGGGATGTCGGGAAACTTCTTGAGTTGCAGCAAGGGTGTGAAGGACCCTTTGAATTTCCAATGTTAGTGTGATTAGCCTCGAGACGCCTCAGCGGAAATGGGCCTCATCTCGCCTGGAGGGGAGACCTCCTGGATTTTCTCGAGTTGCGGCAGTGTGCTCGACTTATGACGGGACCTCAGGGACCCGCTCTGGTGGCCTCAGGAAAGGCCAGTCCCCATGCGATTTGCTCGGGGCCTCTGGATTCGTCTCCCGTCGATGCCGGGCCTAAGACCTTGTGTGGAGTCGGTGCCGGAACCTGAGGATTCCTCTCCAGTGCTGACATGGATCTTGGGTACTTCTGGAGTCTCCCAGGGGAGCAGTCCTCCTCTCGAGTGGGGCATGCTCGTGCGCTTTCCTCCCGAGCTGTAGCAGCAGCGTCGCGCTTCCCTTCGCGTGCATCAAGGGATCTGTGGCTTTCCTCGAGCTTTCCTACGAGGCTTTCCCACGAGGCTTTCCCACAGGCTGTCCCACGTGCCACCTTGGTGTGAGTCGATCCTCGCTTGAAGTCGAGCAGAGCTGGGAAAACAGGTTTCCCTGGAATGGACTGAGAAATCTGGGGCTCTGGGAATGGTGCAAGACCCTGGAGTTCTCTCGCCTTTCCTGTGGAGAGCGCTTCTCTTGAGATGGTCGGGAACGCCGGGAATTCTTTCCCGACCACGCAGGGAAAGGATCCCTCCTCTCGAGCTAGGAGCGGAAACGGGGCTCTCTGGATGTGGCGGGACTCTCGTGCTTCTCTCGAGTGGAGAGGGTATGTCGGGAACTTCTTGAGTTGCAGCAAGGGTGTGAAGGACCCTTGGAAGTTCAGAGTTTAGCTGTGAATAGTCTCGAAAGCCTCAGCGGAAATGGGCCTCATCTCGCCTGGAGGGAGAACCTCCTGGATTTTCTCGAGTTGCGGCAGGTGCTCTCGACTTACGAGGGGACCTCAGGGACCCGCTCTGGTGGCCTCAGGAAAGGCCATCCCATGCGATTGCTCGGGGCCTCTCGGATCCTCTCCCTCGATGCGGGGCTAAGACCTTGGTGGAGTCGGTGCCGGAACCTGAGGATTCCTCTCCAGTGCTGACATGGATCTTGGGTACTTCTGGGTCTCCCCAGGGGAGTCAGTCCTCGTCTCGAGTGGGGCATGCACGTGCGCTTTCCTCCGAGCTGTAGCAGCAGTGTCACGCTTCCCTTCGCGTGGATCAAGGATCTGTGGCTTTCCCTTCAGGCTTTCCCGAGGCTTTCCCACGAACCTTCCCACAGGGTTGTCCACGTGCACCGTGGTGTGAGTCGATCCTCGGCTTGAAAGTCGAGGCGTGCAGGGAAAACAGGTTTTCCCTGGAATGGACTGAGACATCTGGGGACTCTGGAATGGTGGCACGACCTGGAGTTCCTCTCGCCTTTCCTGTCGAGAGCGCCTCCTCTTGAGATGCGAAGGAACGCCGGAATTCTTTCCGACAGGCAGGGAAAGGAACCCTCTCTCGACTAGAGCGGAAACGGGCTCCTCTGGATGTGGGCGGGACTCTGTGCTTCCTCTCGAGTGGAGACGGGCATTCGGGAACTTCTTGAGTTGCAGCAAGGGTGTGAAGGACCCTTTGGAAGTTCCAGAGGTTAGGTATGATTAGCTCGAGCACCTCAGCGGAAATGGGCCTCATCTCGCCTGGAGGGAGAACCTCCTGGATTTTTCGAATTGCGGCAGGTGCTCTCGACTTATGACGGGGACCTCAGGGACCCGCTCTGGTGCCTCAGGAAAGGCCAGTCCCATGCGAGTAGCTCGGGGCCTCTCGGGATTCCTCTCCCTGATGCCGGGCTAAGACCTTGTGTGGAGTCTGCCGAACCTGAGGATTCCTCTCCAGTGCGACAGGAATCTTGGGGTACTTCTGGAGTCTTCCAGGGAGTCAGTTCTCGTCTCGAGTGGGGCATGCACGTGCGCTTTCCTCCCGAGCTGTAGCAGCAGTGTCAGCTTCCTTCGGTGGTCAAGGGATCTGTGCTTTCCCTCGAGGCTTTCCACGAGGCTTTCCCTCAAGGCTTTCCACAGGGCTATCTCAAGCGCCCACTGTGGTGTCAGTCGATCCTCGCTTGAAATTCGAGAATTGCAGGGAAACAGTTTTCCGGGAATGGACTGAGACATCTGGGGGACTCTGGGAATGGTGGCACGACCCTGGAGTTCCTCTCGCCTTTCCTGTGGAGAGCGCCTCCTCTTGAGATGCGACGGGAACCGGAATTCTTTCCCGACCACGCAGGGAAAGGATCCCTCCTCGAGCTAGGAGGCGGAAACGGGGCTCCTCTGGATGTGGGCGGGACTCTCGTGCTTCCTCTCGAGTGGAGACGGGTATGTCGGGGAACTTCTTGAGTTGCAGCAAGGGTGTGAAGGACCCTTTGGAAGTTCCAGAGGTTAGGTGTGATTAGCCTCGAGACGCCTCAGCGGAAATGGGCCTCATCTCCTGGAGGGGAGAACTCCTGGATTTTTCGAGTTGCGGCAGGTGCTCTCGACTTACGACGGGGACCTCAGGGACCCCGCTCTGG
>NW_017208336.1:0-3974 GCF_001704415.2 Capra hircus | reverse complement strand
ATCACCGCCCAGGGAAATCACGTGGGCCCCCAAATCACGTGGGGCCCGGGCAATCACGTGGGCCCAGGGGCAATCACGTGGGCCCCCAGAGGAAATGACGTGGCCCCAGGCATTCACGTGGGCCCCCGTGGAAATCACGTGCGGCCCCAGGGGCAATCGTGGGCCCCCAGGGGAAATCACGTGGACCCCGTTGGGAAATCACGTGGGGCCCCAGGGGAAATCACGTGGGCCCCCAGGGCAATTGTCACGTGGCCCCCCGGGAAATCACGTGGGCCCCCCGTGGAAATCACGTGGGCCCCCAGGGGCAATCACGTGGCCCCCAGGTGAAATCACGTCCAAGGGAAATCAGGGGCAATCACGTGGGGCCCAGGGGAAATCACGTGGGCCCCAAATCACGTGGGCCCCCAGGGGCAATCAGGGTGAAATCAGCCCCGGTGGGAATCACGTGGGCCCCAGGGGCAATCACGGGGCCCCAGGGGAAATCACGTGGCCCCAGGGGCAATCACGAGGGCCCCAGTGGAAATGGCCCCAGGGCAATCGTGGGCCCCAGGGGCAATCATCCCCGTGGAAATCACGTGGCCCCAAATCACGTGGGCCCCCAGGGTCACGTGGCCCCCAGGGGAAATCACGTGGGCCCCAGGCAATCACGTGGGGCCCCAGGGCAATCACGTGGGGCCCCAGGGTAATCACGTGGACCCCGGGGGAAATCACGTGGGCCCCAGGGGCAATCACGTGCGCCCCCAGGGGCAATCACGTGGCCCCGAGGGGCAACCACGGGCCCCCAGGGGGAAATCACGTGGGCCCCCGTGGAAATCATGTGGGCCCCCAGGGCAACCACGTGGGCCCCAGGGGGAAATCACGTGGGCCCCCGTGGAAATCACGTGGGCCCCAGGGGCAATCACGTGGGCCCCAGGGGAATGGTGGGCCCCCAGGGGCAATCACGTGGCCCCCCGTGGCAATCACGTGGGCCCAGGGAAATCACGTGGGGGCATCACAGGGGAAATCAAATCACGTGGGCCCCCAGGGGAAATCACGTGGCCCCCATGGGCAATCACGTGGGCCCCCAGGGGAAATCACGGGGCCCCCAGGGGAAATCAGGCGGGCCGCAGGGCTCCTCCAGCAGGTCTTGCCTCGAGGGAAGACCACAGGAAAAGCCTCGAGGAAAGCCACAGATCCCTTGATCCACCTGGACGCGTGACAGTGCTGCTACAGCTCGGGAGGAAAGCACACTGCATGCCCCCTCTCAAGACGATGACTGACTCCCCTGGGGAGACTCCAGAAGTACCCCAAGATCCATGTCAGCACTGGAGAGGAATCCTCAGGTTCCGGCACCGACTCCACACAAGGTCTTAGGCCCAGGCTTCGACGGGAGGGAATCCCGAGAGGCCCCCGAGGAACTCGCATGGGACTGGCCTTTCCTGAGGCCATCAGAGTGGGTCCCTGAGGTCCCCGTCGTAAGTCGAGAGCACCTGCCACAGCTCGAGAAAACCAGGACGTTCTCCCCTCCAGGCGAGATGAGGTCCACTTCCGCTGAGGCGTCTCCAGGCTAATCACACCTAACCTCTGGAACTTCCAAAGGGTCCTTCACACCATATCTGCAACTCAAGAAGTTCGCCGACATACCCGTCTCCACTCGAGAGAAAGCTCGAGAGTCCGCCCACATCCAGTGTATCCCCGTTTCCGCCTCCTAGCTCGAGAGGAGGATCCTTTCCCGCGTGGTCGGGAAAGAATTCCCGGAGTTCCCGTCGCATCTCAAGAGGAGGCGCTCTCCACAGGAAAGGCGAGGGGAACTCCAGGGTCGTGCCACCATTCCCAGAGTCCCCAAGATGTCTCAGTCCATTCCAGGGAAAACTTTTTTCCCTGCACTGCCTCGACTTTCAAGCCGAGGATCGACATCGACACACACCACGTGGCACGTGGGACAGCCTTGTGGGAAAGCTAGTGGGAAAGCCTCGTGGGAAAGCCTCGAGGGAAAGCCACAGATCCTTGATCACCGCGAAGGGAAGCGTCACCCTGCTGCTCCAGCTCGGGAGGAAAGCCACGTGCATGCCCCCACTTGAGACGAGGACTGACTCCCCTGGGGAAACTCCAGAAGTACCCCAAGATCCATGTCATCACTGGAGAGGAATCCTCAGGTTCCGGCACCGACTCCACACAAGGTCTTAGGCCCCGCCATCGACGGGAGAGGAATCACGAGTGGCCCCGAGAAACTCGAATGGGGATTGCCTTTCCTGAGGCACCTGATCGGTCCCTGAGGTCCCCGTCGTAAGTCGAGAGCACCTGCCGCAAGTCGAGAAAATCCAGGAGGTTCTCTCCTCCAGAGAGATGAGGCCCATGTCCGCTGAGGCATATCGAAGCTAATCACACCTAACCTCTGGAACTTCCAAAGGTCCTTCACATCCTTGCTGCAACTCAAGAAGTTCCCCGACATACCCGTCTCCACTCGAGAGGAAGCACGAGAGTCCCGCCCACATCAAGAGGAGCCCCCGTTTCTGCCTCCTAGCTCAGAGGAGGGATCCTTTCCCTGCGTGTACGGGAAAGAATTCCCGGTTCCTGTCACATCTCAAGAGGAGGCGCTCTCCACAGGAAAAGCGAGAGGTACTCCAGGGTCGTGCCACCATTCCCAGAGTCCCCCAGATGTCTCAGTCCATTCCAGGGAACCCTGTTTTCCCTGCACTGCCTCGAATTTAGAGCCGAGGTTCCACTCTCACCACGTGGCACGTGGGACAGGGAAAGCCGTGGGAAAGCCTCGTGGGAAAGCCTCGAGGGAAAGCCACAGATCCCTTGATCCATGCGAAGGGAAGCGTGACACTGCTGCTACAGCTCGGGAGGAAAGCGCACGTGCATGCCCCCATTCAAGACGAGGACTGACTCCCCTGGGGAGACTCCAGAAGTACCCCACGATCCATGTCAGCACTGGAGAGAAATCCTCAGGTTCCAGCACCGACTCCACACACAAGGTCTTAGGCCCTGGCATCGATTGCAGAGCAATACAGAGAGGCCCCGAGCAACTCTCCATGGGACTGACCTTTCCTGAGGCCACCAGAGTGCGGTCCCTTTGGGCCCTGTCGTAAGTCGAGGCACCTGCCGCAACTCGAGAAAATCCAGGAGTTCTCCCCTCTAAGCGAGATGATGCCATTTCCAGAGAGCGTCTCGAGGGTAATCACATCTAACCTCTGGAACTTCAAAGGATCCTTCACACCCTTGCTGCCAACTCAAGAAGTTCCCCGACATACCCGTCTCCACTCAGAGGAATGAGGAGAGTCCCTCCCTCATCCAGAGGAGCCCCGTTTCCGCTCCTAGCTCGTGAGCTGGGATCCTTTCCCTGCGTGGTCGGGAAAGAATTCCCGTTCCCGTCGCATCTCAAGAGGAGGGGCTCTCCACAGGAAGGGCAAGAGGTAATCCAGGGTCGTGCCACCATTCCAGAGTCCCCCAGATGTCTCAGTCCATTCCAGGGAAACCTGTTTTCCCTGAACTGCCACGACTTTCAAGCCGAGGATCGACTCACACCACGGTGGCTTGTGGGACAACCCTGTGGGAAAGCCTCGTGGGGCAAGCTCGAGGGAAAGCCACAGATTCCTGATCCACGGGAAGAGAAGCGTGACACTGCTGCCTACAGCTCGAGAGGAAATCGCCACGTGAATGCCCCAATTCGAGACGAGGACTGACTCCCCTCTGAGACTCCAAAAGTACCCCAAAATCCATGTCAGCCACTGGAGAGGAATCCTCAGGTTTTTCGGCAGCGATTCCACACAAGGTCTTAGGCCCGGATCGACGGGAGAGGAATCCCGAGAGGCCCCGAGCAACTCGCATGGGGACTGGCCTTTCCTGAGGCCAACAGAGCGGGGCCCTGAGGTCCCCGTCGTAAGTGAGAGCACCTGCCGCCAACTCGAGAAAAATCCAGGAGGTTCTCCGCTCCAGGCGAGATGAGGCCCATTTTTCGGCTGAGGCGTCTCGAGGCTAATCACACCTAA
>NW_017208335.1:0-3974 GCF_001704415.2 Capra hircus | reverse complement strand
CAAATAGGAAAGTGATTATATCGGCAAAAGATGGACACATTGGGTAACTGTGAGGAGTCCAACAGGAAGGAGGGGTGAATCTCCAGCTTTACCAGGAAAAGGCAGAGTGGGAAAGGCTTTGGAGAGGAGGTGACATTTGGAGCTGAGATTTGAAGGATGGAACATGTGGGCATGGGTGTGGGAGGGAGGGCATTCCAAGCCAAAAGGAACAACTGCATGAACAAAGTCATGAAGAATACTGAGTAGCTGAGTTGATTGGAACATGGATGTCATGAAGAGTTAAAACTATAGGTCCTTAGAGAGTTTACATGGAGCTTTCACAAATATGTTTGTAACTATACCTTTTGGGGTAAACAGCAGTAGCATCACTGTTGTCATCATTACTCTCATCTTGTAGATAAGGTACATAGGCTCAGAGAATTTAGTTGACTTTTCCACGATTGTGTGTTTATTAAGTGGCAGACCCAGGACTTAAATGCCAGGTCTTTTAACCCTAAGTACTAAGTAGGGAATGAGGTTAGAATGGCGAGCTGCTGACCAAAATGAGACTGGGAGGCTCAGGTACTTGGACTTTTAACCTGAAGTTTTCTGATCAAGGGAATATTGTGGTCAGAGCTGAGCTTCGGGAAAGTTAATCTAGCAACATTGTATAAGATGAATTGGAGCAAAGAGGGACAAAGTTTTGAAGGACTAGGCAGGAGGTTATCAAAACAATGCAGATGAGAGGGAACAGACTGTAAACTAAGTGACAAGGGAAATAGAAATACGAAGATGTGAGAGAGACTAGGGGTGTATAGGGTAAGAAAGAGAGAGGGACAAAAAATGACTTTTATATTTCAAACTTGGCATGTGAATGCTGACACCATGTGTGTTTGTGTGTATGAAGAGAGGAGAGAGGAAAAATAAGCTTGTGTCAGAAGATGATGACCTTAATTTTAGATGAAAACAGTTTTAGATTCTTACTGGATGTCTGGAGGGCCACAGCTTGGCCCTGACAACCTTGCAGGAATCGTCATAGGCCATTTGCTTGGAACAGGAGGGGATGGGGGAAGAGCTATATCAAAACCAGCTATCTCCCACTCGCCATCCTGTCTCTCCAGGGATGCTGTTTGGGACACTTTCTCATTGCCTCCAGGTTAGAATGAGCTGTGAAGGTTCAGTTTATGATTGTTTTTAGACCATGGGTCACATGGTTAGGGGATAAATAAAGTCCCTGAGACTTTGTTTCTCATGCTGTTACCTACATGGTGGCTGAAGGGAGTTAGAGTCCTCCCACTGAGGGTACCATGGGCTAGGTTAAGAGAGATAAGATTACTGGGGGATCTGAGAGCACAGGAGACTGTGTGAGCCAAGTGAGGGGATAAGGACATCCCAGGATTTGGTGTATAGCTCTCACCTAAGTGGTGAGCCAAGGAGTTAAATAGGAGTTCTTTCTGCCCTGCATGGTCATAGGCTAGGTGGCTGGGCCACGGAGAAGATAGATTCCGTAGGATTTGATAGCATGTGCTATGTGTTGATAACATTTGAAAGATTAAACAGAAATTGAAACAGCTGCCAGATTGGTGCCTTTTTTTTTATTATAAGTTCATTTATTGAGGCCAACGTGTTATTACAACTTCATTTGTTGAGGCCAAGTGGAAGGGCACTTAAAACCAAAAATAAGTGCAAAGCTGTGCTTACTGCTGCTGGTCTGTCTGCTGATCTCTTTCCCCTGCTGCCCCAGCTGACCCTGGCCTCTGCTGTGCCTCTCCCCCCTGTATTCTACCTGCTTCCAGCCAAGGAGATAAAATTTCAGGCTGCTCCTGGTAGTTACCTTAAAACTCTTTGGTAGGTTTCTGTTAAAAAAGCACCTAGTAAAGTTTGGGTGAAATTGACAATAAAATGGGGGAAAAAGTGATTTTTTGTGAGAGGCCTGTAAGCTGGTTCA
Organism: Capra hircus; assembly: GCF_001704415.2. Taxonomy (NCBI): domain Eukaryota; kingdom Metazoa; phylum Chordata; class Mammalia; order Artiodactyla; family Bovidae; genus Capra; species Capra hircus. Next base: position 2,047 of record NW_017208335.1, on the reverse strand, counting down.
TTGACTATGCGGTTTATATAAATGCAGAATTGGAATTGATATGCATTATATGTTTGAATTGTAAATGTTCATTAAGTGTTAGGGGAAAAAAATCCCTCTATATCCAAAGTTTTCAAAGTAGAAATGATGTCCTGTTGTTGACAAGTTAAGGGCATTGGTCTCAATGGCCTTGGCTGCCAGTAGCCATGATTGATAGGTTCTAAAACAATTCAGGGCCTACTTGCCAAGTAGTTTTTTTGAAACAATGTAGGTGCCTTCACAGTGTTGAATCCTGTCAGTTAAAGAAAAAAAGCTGCTGCCTCTTATTACAAAGTAAAACACTGTCTTTCTGACAAAGGCACTATTGCATGTCAGACTTAACAATTCCTGCCAAAAGTTGGTCCACTTGATTTATCACATGACACAAGGCTTGGCCCCATGTAGTCCTTAAAGATTGACTCTATCAGACCTTTTAATCCCCTTCTGGGGCTATCTGTGATGCTTAATGCTGTTAAGACATTCTGGTTACAGTCAGTGACAATTTTATCAGTAATTCTGGCAATACCATTGTGGCCCTTGAAATTAATCTGTGTTTGTTTCATTTGATGGGCATTCCACACATTTAAGTGGTTGTAACTGATACTGTTAATTGTGTTACAAAAACATATTTTGAATATGTGCAACACTTCTCTTGCTGGTAAGTGATGTTCCCCACAAAGAACTGCCATGATGATTTGAACATTGGTAGTGGGATGAGTTTACAACCAGAGCCCCACCCAGATCTCCCAGCCCAGCCACATGGTATCAGTAAATCAATGTAGGATCCCAGGGAAAGGGAAGTGGGTGGGAGGCAAGGCCTTTGTTTTGTTTAAAGAGCCAGTAAGACAGGAGTGCTTGAGACACCAGTCCAACAGATTGCAACAAACTGCCCTCCCACTCCAGCCAGTGAGCCCTAATGAGATTTTTGTACCACGTGTGTCGATGACTGGCAATTATGTAAACTGGCACCTGTGGCAAAAAGATGTGACTATTTAGCCAGTGTCATCCCCTGGGCTTGCAGACATGGCACACATATCAGGATATGGCTATATTTGATGTCTTTGGATTCTTGATAAATAACTCATTGTGAAGACCTAACCCAGAAAGAATTGTAAAACTTTCTATATATCTTTCCCGACTTTAATTCTGTGTTCTCCATTTAATGAGAATTAGACAGTCTCACCTTCAAGACTATTACAGAATACCTAAGCAGACTCACTCTTCTAAGCATGCTTGTTACAGCCTTTGGATCTAGGCAGACAGGCAGTGTTTTGGTTTTAACCTCTAACTCTTTTAGTGCCTCTCATGCTATAAATGGGGATGGTGATAATATCTGTGTTCTTTAATGGAAGAGTGATGTAAAAGAAAAGTAGAAAATAAAATCTTCGCAATAAATTCGAATGTGTGGTGTGTATCTATTTGTAACAAAGTTGCAGATTCAACTCTTCTCCATAACCACCCTTTACTGTATATGTCTGTGAGCAGTAAAGTGGCTAAAGATAAGAAGTAATAAGACAAAAATGGAGCAAAATGCTTTGTATATGGAGGACTTACTTTTCCATAATCTGTGAAGTTTGAAGAGAAAAAGGCAGATTGCACGTCAGTCATTATATGAAATCTAGAAATCAGCTTCATAAACCCATCTGCCTCTTGTACCTTTCTTCCCCCCATACCATTAAATGCTCTCTGCTCACCTTCTGGGACATTCACATGAAGGGAATAAAGGACAGTTTCTATGTCTTAGGGCACTGAACCAGAGATTTTAATAGAATATTAGAAAAAGAGATCTAATATCACAGATTTCTACCTTTTGCAGATAATGCTGTAGATCCAGATGTATCCGCCAGGACGGTCTTTATAGATGTTGAAGAGGTCAAGAATAAAACTTGTTTGACCTTTACTGATGATGGATGTGGGATGACACCTCATAAACTACACGAATGCTCAGGTAAGATATCTTCATTTTTCTTTTCCTCTTCGTCTTGAGTTATGAACTCTAATTTTACCAGGCCTTAGTAATTTTCTTTAA
>NW_017208334.1:0-3975 GCF_001704415.2 Capra hircus | reverse complement strand
GCTACAGCTGGGGAGGAAAGCGCACGTGCATGCCCCAACTCGAGACGAGGACTGACTCCCAGGGGAGATCAGAAAGTACCCCAAGATCCATGTCAGACTGGAGAGGAATCCTCAGGTTCCGCACCGAGTCACACAAGGTCTTAGGCCCCGGCATCGACAGGAGAGGAATCCGAGAGGCCCCCCCGAGCAACTCGCATGGGGAATGGCCTTTCCTGAGGCCACCAGAGCATGGTCCCTGAGGTCCCCGTCGTAAGTAGAGAGAACCTGCCGGCAACTCGAGAAAATCCAGGAGGTTCTCCCCTCCAGGCGAGATGAGGCCCATTTCAATGAGGCCTCTCGAGGCTAATCACACCTAACGTCTGGAACTTCAAAGGGTACATCACCCACTTGTTGCAACTCAAGAAGTTCCCGACATAACCGTCTCCACTTGAGAGAAAGCTCGAGACTCCGCCGACATCCAGAGGAGCCCCCGTTTCCGCCTCCTAGCTCGAGAGAGAGGGATCCTTTCCCTGCGTGTTCGGGAAAGAATTCCCGGCGTTTCCGTCGCATCTCAAGAGGAGGCGCTCTCCACAGGAAAGGCGAGAGAATTCCAGGGTCGAGCCACCATACCCCAGAGTCCCCAGATGTCTCAGTCCATTCCAGGGAAACCAGTTTTCCCCTGCACTGCCTCGACTTTCAAGCCAAGGATCGACTCACACCACGGTGGCACGTGGGACAGCCCTGTGGGAAAGCTCGTGGGAAAGCCTCTGCAAAAACCTCGATGAAAGCCACAGATTTCTTCATCCACTGCGAAGGGAAGCATGACACTGCTGCTACAGCTCGGGGAGGAAAGTGCACGTGCATGACCTAAGTCGAGCGAGGACTGAATCCCCGGTGGAGACTCCAGAAGTACCAAGATCCATGTCAGCACTGGAGAGGAATTTTCAGGTTCCGGCACCGTCTCCACACAACGTCTTAGCCCCGGCATCGACGGGAGAGGAATCCCGAGAGGCCCCGTGGCAACTCGCATGGGGACTGGCCTTTCCTGAGGCCACCAGAGCGGGTCCCTGAGGTCCTCGTCTAAAGTCGAGAGCACCTGTGCAACTCGAGAAAATCCAGGAGGTTCTCCCCTCCAGGCGAGATGAAGCCCATTTCCGCGAAGGCGTCTCGAGGCTAATCAACCTGGCCTCTGGAATTTCCAAAGGGTCCTTCACACCCTTGCTGCAACTCAAGAAGTTCCCGACTACCCGTCTCCACTCGAGAGGAAGCACGAGAGTCCTGCCCACATCCAGAGAAGCCCCGTTTCCGCCTCATAGCTCGAGAGGTGGAATCCTTTCCCCTGCGTTGTCGGGAAAGAATTCCGCGGTGTTCCGGTCGCATCTCAAGAGGAGGCGCTCTCCACAGGAAACACGAGGGGGAATCTCCAGGGTCGTGACACCATTCCCTGAGTGCCACAGATTTCTCAGTCTATTCCAGGGAAACCTATTTTCCCTGCATTGCCTCGACTTTCAAGCCGAGGATCCACTCACACCACGGTGGCACGTGGGACAGCCCTGTGGGAAAGCCTCGTGGGAAAGCCTCGAGGAAAGCCACAGATCCCTAGATCCACGCAAAGGGAAGTGTGACAATGCTGCTACAGCTCGGGAGGAAAGCGCACGTGCATGCCCCACTCGAGACGAGGACTGACTCCCCTGGGGAGACTCCAGAAGTACCCAAAGACCATGTCAGCACTGGAGAGGAATCCTTAGGTTCCGGCACGGACTCCACACAAGATCTTAGGCCGAGGCATCGATGGGAGAGGAATTCCGAGAGGCCCCCAAGCAACTCGCATGGGGACTGGCCTTTCCTGAGGCCACCAGAGCGGGTCCCTGAGGTCCTCATCCTAAGTCGAGAGCACCTGCCGCAACTCGAGAAAATCCAGGAGGTTCTCCCCTCCAGGCGAGATGAGGCCCATTTCCGCAGAAGCGTCTCGAGGCAAATCACACCTAACCTCTGGAACTTCCAAAGGGCCTTCAAACCCTTGCTGCAACTCAAGAAGTTCCCCCACATACACGTCTCCACTCGAGAGGAAGCACGAGAGTCCGCGCCACATCCAGAGGAGCCCGTTTCCGCCTCCTAGCTCGAGAGGATGGATCCTTTCCCTGCGTGGTCGGGAAAGAATTCCCGGCGTTTCCGTCGCAACTCAAGAGGAGGCGCTCTCCACAGGAAAGGCGAGAGGAACTCCAGGGTCGTGCCACCATTCCCAGAGTCCCCCAGATGTCTCAGTCCATTCCAGGGAAACCTGTTTTCCCTGCACTGCCTCGACTTTCAAGACGAGGATGGACTCACACCACGGTGGCACGTGGGACAGCGCCCTGTGGGAAAGCCTCGTGGGAAAGCCTCGTGGAAAAGCCTCGAGGAAAGCCACAGATCCCTTGATCCACGCGAAGGGAATCGTGACTCTGCTCTACAGCTCGAGAGGAAACCGCACGTTCATGCCCCACTCGAGACGAGGACTGACTCCCCTGGGGAGACTCCAGAAGTACCCAAGATCCATGTCAGCACTGGAGAGGAATCCTCAGGTTCCGGCACCTGCTGGGAGCCAGTGTGAGGAATCCTGCCCAGACAAGGTCATGAGGAAGGAAGCTGACATATGCAAGGCGTGCTCAGACTTCAGGGACCCTCTGCAAATTCCTAAGCACGTACCCCAACTAAAAATCTGCCGGCTTTTTGTGCTCTGTTTTTCCACTCTTCTGACATTTTCTGGAAAAAATTCAATTCAGGGCTTTAGTCTTCTGCATTTGAAAGAGTGTTTCAATCCAAAAACCCCTCCGATGGCTTTCTAGCCTGCCTGCAGGACTCGTACAGCTGCGCAATGTGATTGTTTGAGGCCTCTGACCCAGGAGGCACAGGAAGCTTAAAACATCCTAGGAATGTAGGAGCTTCCGAGGAGTCAAAATCTTTTAGAATAGGACTGATTAATGGTTTCATTTTTTGGGTCAATGCTTGCTGCCAAAATTTTCATATCCTTTATTTTTAGATATAGTTGGTATATAGAAAAACAAGTAGTAGACCTGGTATTAGCAACATTAGATCTTTGAGTTAAGTACCTTCTTTGTTATATCCCACTCCACCTTTGTTCTATAGAGATGTAACTTTAATGCTTTAAGGAGATGCAGATTAAAAAAAAAAAAACACTTCAGGGGAAACAAAATTAACATTCATTAAGGAAGAGAGCCAAAAAGTGTTAACAAGCCTCTTGGCCAAAAGATAATGTAAATCACCTGAGACCTTTTGTATACAAAATGATATACGGAAAGAATCTGGGTTGTGAACGCTACATAATTTTGTGTTACCCATTGATCTCCGTGTTTTATCAAAAGTATAAAAGGCCTTCTGAACAATAAAGGATGGGGGCCAGTTTCTCGAACTAGTCTCTCGGCCTGGTTTTCTTGGGATTCTGGCTCCCCCCATGTCTCTCTCTCTCTCTTCTTCTCTCCCTTCCCTCTCTCTGCTGTTTACTTTAACTTCAGGCTGAATCTCCATCTGGGCGCGGAGGCTCGCGCCAGGTCTACTTACTTGCCCCGGCTGTTAAGACCCGCACGAAAGGGAGCTTAAGGTGAGGCACCCTTAGATATTCAAGCGGGCGCCGGTGGCCCAACGTAGATGGTGCAAATTCCTTGTCTGGAATTTTATTGGCCTTCCGCGTAAACCAAGCTATTCAGCCCTTTCCTCCACTTAATCTTCTACTACACTATAGTTTCTTAATCTAATCTTACATTAATAAACAAACAAGTCTTTCCACACCAACGCCGTCCACCCTTCGAATTCCCTGGATCCACCGGGGCTGGACCCCGGCAAGTGTGCGCCGGAACAGGCTATTCGAAGGTAGGTTCCTCGGAGCAAAAGCTCCCCCCGGAGCACTCTCTGTTGCTCCCCCCGGAGCTCTCCTGTTGCTCCCCCCGGAGTGACTTAATCACTCCCCCCGGAGTACTTTCGGGTACTCCCCCAGTGTTG
>NW_017208333.1:0-3976 GCF_001704415.2 Capra hircus | reverse complement strand
CGGCGTTTCCGTCGCATCTCAAGAGGAGGCGCTCTCCACAGGAAGGGCGAGAGGAACTCCAGGGTCGTGGCCATCATTCCCAGGGTCTCCCAGATATCTCCGTCCATTCCAGGGAAACCTGTTTTCCCTGCACTGCCTCGAATTTCAAGCCCAGGATCGACTCACACCGGTGGCACGAGGGACAGCCTGTGGGAAAGCTCGTGGGAAAGCCTCGTAGGAAAGCCTAGTGGTAAAGCCTCGAGGGAAATCGAGGGAACGCCCCTGATCCCTTGATCCACGCGAAGGGAAGCGTGACACTGCTGCTACAGCTCGGGAGGAAAGCGCACGTGCATGCCCACACTCGTGAGGAGGACTGACTCCCTTGGGAGACTCCAGAAGTACCCCAAGATCCATGTCAGCACTGGAAAGGAATCCTCAGGTTCTGGCACTGACTCCACACAAGGTTTCAGGCCCCAGCATCAACGGGAAAGGAAACCCGAGAGGCCCCCGAGAGGCCCCGAGCAACTCGCATGGGGACTGGCCTTTCCTGAGGCCACCAGAGGCGGGTCCCTGAGGTCCCCGGCGTAAGTCGAGAGCACCTGCCGCAACTCGGGAAAATCCAGGAGGTTCTCCCTCCAGGCGAGATGAGGACCATTTCCACAGAGGCGTCTCGAGGCTAATCACATCTAATAGGGAACTTCCAAAGGGTCCTTCACACCCTTGCTGCAACTCAAGAAGTTCCCCGACATACCCGTATCCACTTGAGAGGAAGCACGAGAGTCCCGCCACATCCAGAGGAGCCCCGTTTCCGACTCCTAGCTCGAGAGGAGGGATACTTTCCCTGCGTGGTCGGGAAAGAATTCCCGGCGTTCCAGTCGCATCTCAAGAGGAGGCGCTCTCCACAGGAAAGGCGAGAGGAACTCCAGGGTCGTGCCACCATTCCCAGAGTCAACCAGATGTCTCTGTACATTTCAGGGAAACCTGTTTTCCCTGCAGTGCCTCGACTTTCAAGCCGAGGATCCACTCACACCACGCTGGCACGGGGACAGCCTTATGGGAAAGCGTCGTGGCAAAGCCCCTGATCCCTTGATCCGTGCGAAGGGAAGTGCGACACTGCTGCTACAGCTCGGGAGGAAAGCGCACGTGCATGCCCCCACTCGAGAGGAGGACTGACTCCCCTGGGGAGACTCCAGAAGTACCCCAGGATCCATGTCTGCACTGGAGAGGAATCCTCACGTTACGGGCACCGATTCACAAAAGGTCTTAGGCCCCGCATCGACGGGAGAGGAATCCCGAGAGGCCCCCGAGCAATTAGCATGGGGCCTGGCCTTTCCTGAGGCCACCAGAGCGGGTCCCTGAGGACCCCGTCGTAAGTCGAGAGCACCTGCCGCAACTCGAGAAAATCCAGGAGGCTCTCCCCTCCAGGCGAGATGAGGCTCATTTCCGCTGAGGCGTCTCGAGCTAGTCACACCGAACCTCTGGAACTTCCAAAGGGTCCTTCACACCCTTGCTGCAACTCAAGAAGTTCCGCGACTTACCCGTCTCCACTCGACAGAAGCACGAGAGTCCCGCCCATATCCAGAGGAGCCCGTTTCCTCCTCCTAGCTTGAGAGGAGGGATCCTTTCCCTGCGTGGTCGGGAAAGAATTCCCGGCGTTCCCGTTGCATCTCAAGAGGAGGCGCTCTCCACAGGAAAGGCGAGAGGAACTCCAGGATCGTGCCACATTCCCAGAGTCCCCCAGATGTCTCAGTCCATTCCAGGAAAACCTGTTTTCCCTGCACTGCCACGACTTTCAAGCCGAGGATTGACTCACACCACGGTGGCACGTGGGACAGCCCTGTGGGAAAGCCTCGTGGGAAAGCCTCGAGGGAAAGCCACAGATCCCTTGATCAACTTGAAGGGAATCGGGACACTGCTGCAACAGCTGGGAAGGAAAGCGCCACGTGCATGCGCCCACTCGAGACAAACACTGACTCCCCTGGGGAGACTCCAGAAGTACCCCAAGATTCATGTTAGCACTGGAGAGGAATCCTCAGGTTCCGGCCCTGACTCCACACACGGTCTTAGGCCCCAGCATCGAGGGGAGAGGAAACCCGAGAAGCCCCCGTGAGGCCCCCGAACAACTCGCATGGGTACTGGCCTTTCCTGAGGCCACCAAAGCGGGTCCCTGAGGTCCCCGACGTTAGTCTAGAGCACCTGCCACAACTCGAGAAAATCTAGGAGGTTCTCCCCTCCAGGCGAGATGAGGCCCATTTCCGCTGAGGCGTCTCGAGGCTAATCACATCTAATATCTGGAACTTCCAAAGGGTCCTTTCACACCCTTGCTGCAACTCAAGAAGTTCCCGACCATACCCGTCTCCACTCGAGAGGAAGCACGAGAGTCCCGCCCACATCCAGAGGAGCCCCGTTTCCGCCTGCTAGCTCGAGAGGAGCGATCCTTTCCCTGCGTGATCGGGAAAGAATTCCCGGCGTTTCCCGTCGCATCTCAAGAGGAGGCGCTCTACACAGGAAAGACGAGAGGAACTCCAGGATCAGGCCCCATTCCCAGAGTCCCCCTGATTTCTCCAGTCCATTCCAGGCGAAAGCTGTTTTCCCTGCACTGTCTCGACTTTTAAGCCAAGGATCGACTCACACCACGGTGGCACGTGGGACAGCCCTGTGGGGAAGCCTCGCGGGAAAGCTTTGTGGGAAAGCCTCGACGGAAAGCCACAGATCCCGTGATCCATGCGAAGGGAAGCGCCACACTTCTGCTACAGCTCGGGAGGAACGCGCACGTGCATGCCCCACTCGAGACGAAGACTGACCCCCCTGGAGAGACTCCAGAAGTACCCCAAGATCCATGTCAGCACTGGAGAGCAATCCTCAGGTTCCGGCACCGACTCCACACAAGGTCTTAGGCCCCAGCATCGACGGGAGAGGAATCCCGAGAGGCCCCCGAGCAACTCGCATGGGGACCTGAGGCAACCACAGCGGGTCCCTGAGGTCCCCGTCGTAAGTCGAGAGCACCTGCCGCAACTCGAGAAAATCCATGAGGTTCTCCCCTCCAGGCGAGCTGAGTCCCATTTACGCTGAGTATCTCGAGGCTAATCACACCTTACCTCTGTAACTTCCAAAGGGTCCTTCACACCCTTGCTGCAACTCAAGAAGTTCCCGACATACCGTCTCCACTAGAGAGGAAGCACGAGAGTCCCGCCACATCCAGAAGAGCCCTGTTTCCGCCTCCTAGCTCGAGAGGAGGGATCTTTTCCCTGCGTGGTCGGGATAGAATTCCCGGTGTTCCCGTCACATCTCAAGAGGGCGCTCTACACAGGGAAGGCGAGAGGAACTCCAGGGTCGTGCCACCATTCCAGAGTCCCCTGGATGTCTCAGTCCATTCCAGGGAAACCTGTTTTCCCTGCACTGCTCGACTTTCAAGCCGAGGATAGACTCACACACCACGGTGGCACGTGGGACAGCCCTGTGGGAAAGCCTCGTGGGAAAAGCCGAGGGAAAGACACAGATCCCTTGATCCACGCGAAGGGAAGCGTGACACTGCTACTTCAGCTCGGGAGGAAAGTGCACGGCATGCCCCCACTCGAGACGAGGACTGACTCCGCTGGGGAGACTCCAGAAGTACCCCAAGATCCATGTCAGCACTGGGGAGGTATCCTCAGGTTCTGGCACCGAGACTCACACAAGGTCTTAGGCCCTGCATCGACGGGAGAGAAACCCGAAAGGCTCCCTAGCAACTCGCATGGGGACTGGCATTTCCTGAGGCCTCCCAGAGGGGGTCCTGTGGTCCCTCGTAAGTCGAGAGCACCTGCCGCAAGTCTAGAAAATCCAGGAGGTTGTCCCCTCCATGCGAGATGAGGCCCATTTCCGCTGGGCGACTCGAGGCTAATCACACCTAACCTCTGGAACTTCCAAAGGGTCCTTCACAGCCTTGCTGCAACTCAAGAAGTTCCCCGACTACCCGTCTCCACTCGAGAGGAAGCACGAGAGTCCGCCACATCCAGAG
>NW_017208332.1:0-3976 GCF_001704415.2 Capra hircus | reverse complement strand
TAGACTAGTGGTTTTCCTTGATTTCTTCAAATTTGAGCCTGAATTTTGCGATAAGGAGCTGATAATCTGAGCCACAGTCAGCTCCAGGTCTTGCTTTCCTGACTGTATAGAGCTTCTCCATCTTTGGCGGCAAAGAATATAATCAGTCTGATTTCAGTATTGACCATCTGGTGATAACTAAGTGTAGAGTTGTCTCGTGTTGTTGGAAGAGGTTGTTTGCTATGACTAATGAGTTCAGGAGATCCAACCAGTCCATTCTGAAGGAGATCAGCCCTGGGATTTCTTTGGAAGGAATGATGCTAAAGCTGAAACTCAGTACTTTGGCCACCTCATGCAAAGAGTTGACTCATTGGAAAGACTCTGATGCTGGGAGGGATTGAGGGCAGGAGAGAAGGAGACGACAGAGGATGAGATGGCTGGATGGCATCACTGACTTGATGGACGTGAGTCTGAGTGAACTCCGTGAGTTGGTGATGGACAGGGAGGCCTGGCGTGCTGTGATTCATGAGTCACAAAGAGTCAGACATGACTGAGTGACTGAACTGAACTGAACTGAATGAGTTCTCTTGGCAAACTCTGTTAGCCTTTGCCATGGTTCTTCTGGGACCCCTATAATGTGAGTTAGTGCAATTAATGTTTTCCCAGAGGTGTCTGAGAATTTCCTCATTTCTTTTCGTTTTTATTCTGTTCTGTGCCACTGATTCCACCATTTTGTCTTCCATCTCACATCTTGTTCTTCTGCCTCAGTTATTCTGTTAGTGATTCCTTCTAGTGTAGTTTTCATTTCTGTTATTGCATTACTCATCTCTCTTGTTTGTTCTTAGCTCTTCTAAGCCTTTGTTAACATTTCTTTTTCAATTAATTATTTTTGAAGAATAATTACTTTAAAATATTGTGTTGTTTCTGCCATACATCAATAACAGGTTTCCCCCACATGTTCCCCCCATCCTGAATCCCCCTCACCTCCCTCCCCACCCTGTCCCTTTTTGTTGTCCCAGACCACCAGCTTTCGATGCCCTATTTCATGCATTGAACTTACATTGGTCATCTGTTTTTACATATGGTAACGTATATGTTTCAATGCTATACTCTCAAATCATCCCACCCTGCCTTAAACACTTCTTGTATTTTCTGTATCTGTTCCTCTTTCACTTTCCAAAATATCAGATCTTCTTTACTATCATTACTCTGAATTCTTTTTCAGGTAGATTGGTGATCTCTTCATTTAGATAATCGTGTTTGTGTTTATCTTGTTCCTTTGTCTGCAACAGATTTCTGTGTTGTCTCATTTTGTCTAACTTACTGCATTTGTGCTCTCCTGTTTGCAGGCTGCAAGATCATAGTTAATCTTTCTTCTGGTGTCTGCCCCCATGTAAGTTAGATTAGTTCAGAGATTTGTGCCATTATTTCCTAAATAGGGGATTGACATGTGTGGTGGTGACTAGGGCCTGCCTGGATATTGTTCTGTGGTTGTCACTGTCCTGTCAGGGCAAGGTCTGGTTACTAGTTTGTTGGAGTAGAGGCCCACAGGTCTTCTTCTTAGCTGTGTTTTTTTATCTCTGGTGCAAAGTAGGTGGGAGTAGAGCACTCCCATGTCAGAAGAAGCCACCACTATTCTTTCTCTGGAGCTGTTCAGTTCTGAATCTGCTCTATTGTGTCCCCTTTCACCCACTGTGTGGGTTCACAGAAGATAGCATTGTTTGCAGTGCTCTCGGTCCCACATTTACTATGGATATGCCAGCCGTTCACCCTGGTGACACTCAGGCATAGTTTTCACCAGGCCAATGGAGCAGATCAACTGAGGTCAGGTGCCAGAACTGCAAGATTCATGCACCTGGACTAGCTATGGGAACTATAGAGACAGTTCAGGCTCTGGCCTGAACCAACTTCCATGTTTACATACCCACAATGCCCACAGCTACTAAAGAAAGACCTGTCTCAGCTATAGGTGCAATTGTTTTAATTTTTGATGCTCTGCAGGCGCTGGATTTAGGAAGCTGTCAGCAGATGTGTAACCCCAAGGTTTGTGCAACCACAAGAAGAGACTTCAGCTCTTCTTCCATTACTCATATGGCTCCTGGGGCTCAGCTGTGGTTTCAGCCGCACATCTTTGTGTGTTTCTCCCACTGGAGCCTTCTTCAGAGGTTGCTAGAGCACAGGAGCTCATCAGGCAAGAGGGGGTTAAGGTGAGATCAGAGCTAGTGAGTTGCCTACATGGGAAGGGTGCTGGGTTAGTGGTTGGAATGCAGCCCATCAGGTGTGGGAGACAGAAGAGGTGATGGTGGGAGTATACAAGCTGGTTTCAGCTCCAGAGGGAGCCCTCCCTAGGAGATGACACAAGAGGAGAGAATCTGCAAAGGGGGCCCCGTCCTTTTCATGTCACTCAACAATGGTGCTTGGATTCTATGGCAGTCCAGGTTTCCTCCACAAGCATTCTGGGCTGTCAAGCTCCTTGCTTCCATCCCCTCAGGTTGTCTGCTGATAGCCAATAGCAGTTGCCTCCCCAGATCTGCTCTCCAGACCCATGTTCCAGTGCTCAGTCCTTGCTCACTGATGGATGCCAGTCTCAGGTCGAGGCATGCAGGACTGTGGCATAGACCAATTATGTAGGTCTCACTCTATCCTGCCTGCCACACACTGGCTGCTGGGCTCACCTTTTAGCCTCCAAATCTCCCTCCTGCCGAAGCTGATCTCCTCATCAATAAAGGTGCCCCAGATGCAGGACCTTCTCCTCATCTTCAGCTCCCTGCCAAGGGCACAGGTCCTGTCCTGCTTTCCTCTCCTCTTCCTTTTCCCTTTTTCTTTCTTTCATACTTCCCAGCTATATGGGAATCTTTCTCATCCTTTTTGTGGTCTGAGGTCTTCAGCTAGTGTCCAGCAGGTACTTTGTGAGAATTGCCCCGTTTATAGATCCACTTTTGAAATAGATTAACTGCCTGTCTTTGTACTCTTCTGCCATGTTGAGGATCCTAGATCTAAGTTTTCAGGTGTGTTTGGGTCCTATTTAGGTTATCATAACTGGAAACTATTGTTGGGATTCCAAAAGCTATGATTTACATAAATTAAGCACTTTGTTATGCATGAAATAAGCACTGAGTTATAAAGACCCTTGTACTCTTTAGTTTTTTCATCATCTAAATTAGCAAGACTTTTTATTAGTGACACATATTTCTCTCATAGTTCTTGCCCTATGTCTAATGACAAAGTCTTCCATGTACTAGTGTAGGAAGAAACTTATGAAGTTATAGAATTACTGAGTCAAGCCTAGAGCTTAATATCTTCCTCTGATCAAATGTAGTGGAGCAACATATGATTCAGACTCATTTTTTTCTGAATTAGGCTCTAGCAAAAAGGTCCTCTTCTATGCTCATCAGGGCTTCCCTGGTGGCTCAGAGGTTAAAGCATCTGCCTGAAATGCAGGAGACATGGGTTCAATCCCTGGGTTGGAAGATCCCCTGGAGAAGGAAGTGGCAACCCACTCCAGTACTCTTGCCTGGAGAATCCCATGGAGGAGGAGCCTGGTAGGCTACAGTCCATGGGGTTGCAAAGAGTTGGACATGACTGAGCAACTTCACTTTCACTTTCTATGCTCTCATGGCCAACTAGTCTATAGAATTTTTCATTCTACTTTTGGAAGGGTATCTAATTTCCTGGAGAAGGTTATACCTTGGTTATTGAAAGCCAGGTGAGCAAGAAAGTCAAGCATTCCAGGAAGGAGAAAGGGGAACAGCTTATGCAGATGGTAGTGTGATGAAAGAGATAATAAGACTTTTTCAAGGCACAAGTTTTATTTAACTTTTTATTGATAAGTCAGTGCAGTAAGGATCATTACTCCTCCTTTATTACTAGAAGTTGAGTTTCTTCAAAGCATAGATTCCACAAAAATTTAGATGTAACATTCTTATGTTTTAAAAAAGCAGTCCTCAGATTTTAAGGATGATCAACGGTAGTAATGAAAAGAGAAGTCTCCAAACAT
>NW_017208331.1:0-3978 GCF_001704415.2 Capra hircus | reverse complement strand
GGGCCTAAGTCCTTGTGTGGAGTCGTTGCCAGAATCTGAGGATTCCTCTCCAGTGCTGACATGGATTTAGGGTACTTCTAGAGTATCCCCATGGGAGTCAGTCCTCGTCAAATTGGGGGCATGCACTTGGGCTTTCCTTCCGAGCTGTAGGAGCAGTGTCACGATTCCCTTCGCGTGGATCAAGGGATCTGTGGCTTTCCCTCGAGGCTTTCCCACGAGGCTTTCCCACGAGGCTTTTCCACAGGGCTGTCCCACGTGCCACCGTGTTGTGAGTCGATCCTCGGCTTGAAAGCCGAGGCAGTGCAGGGAAAAGAGGTTTCCTGGAATCACGGAGACATCTGGGGGACTCTGGGAATGGTGTCACGACCCTGGAATTCCTCTCGCCTTTCCTGTGGAGAGCGCCTCCTCTTGGGATGCGACGGGAACGCCCGGGAAATTTTTTCCCGATCACGCAGGGAAAGGATCCCTCCTCTCAAGCTAGGAGGCGGAAACGGTGCTCCTCTGGATGTGGGCGGGACTCTCGTGCTTCCTCTGAGTGGAGACGGTATGTGGGGGAACTTCTTGAGTTGCAGCAAGGGTGTGAAGGACCCTTTGAAAGTTCCAGAGGTTAGGTGTGATTAGCCTCGAGACGCCTCAGCGGAAATGGGCCTCATCTCGCCTGGAGGGGAGAACCTCCTGGATTTTCTCGAGTTGCGGCAGGTGCTCTAGACTTACGACGGGGACTTCGGGCCGCTCTGGTGGCCTCAGTTAAGGTCTCTCCCCATGCGAGTTGCTCGGGGGCCTCTCGGGATTCCTCTCCCGTCAATGTCGGGGCCTAAGACCTTGTGTGGAGTCGCTGCCGGAACCTGAGGATTCCTCTCCAGTGCTGACATGAATCTTGGGGTACTTCTGGAGTATCCCCTGAGGAGTGAGTCTTCGTCTCGTGTGGAGGCATGCACTTGTGCTTTCCTCCCGAGCTGTAGCAGCAATATCATGCTTCCGTCGGGAGGATCATGGGATCATTGGCTTTCCCTCGGTGCTTTCCCACGAGGCTTTCCCATGAGGCTTTCCCTCAGGGCTGTCCCACGTGCCACCGTGGTGTGAGTCAATCCTCGGCTTGAAAGTCGAGGCAGTGCAGGGAAAACAGGGTTTCCTGGAATGGACTGAGACATCTGGGGACTCTGGGAATCGTGGCACGACCGTGGAGTTCCTCTGGCCTTTCCTGTGCAGAGCGCCTCCACTTGAGATGCGACGGGAACGCCGGGAACTCTTTCCCGACCACGCAGGGAAAGGATCCCTCCTCTCTAGCTATGAGGCGGAAACGGGGCTCCTCTGGATGTGGGCGGGACTCTCGTGCTTCGTCTCGAGTGGAGACGGGTATGTCGGGAACTTCTTGAGTTGCAGCAGGGTGTGAAGGACCCTTTGGAAGTTCCAGATATTAGGTGTGATTATCCTCGAGACGCCTCAGCGGAAATGGGCCTCATCTCGCCTGGAGGGAGAACCTCCTGGATTTTCTCGAGTTGTGGCAGGTGCTCTCAACTTAAGACGGGACCTCAGGGACCGCTCTGGTGGCCTCAGGAAAGGCCAGTCCCCAAGCGAGTTGCTCTGGAGCCTCTCTGATTCCTCTCCCGATGCCGGGGCCTAAGACCTTTTTGGAGTCGGGGCCAACCCTGAGGATGCCTCTCCAGTGCTGACATGAATCTTTCCGTACTTCTGGAGTCTCGCCAGGGGAGTCATTCCTCATCTCGTGTGGGGGCATGCACCTGCCATTTCCTCACGAGCTGTAGCAGCAGTGTCACGCTTGCTGACGTGTGGATCAAGGGATCTGTCGCTTTCCATTGAGGCTTTCCCACGAGGCTTTCCAACAGGGCTGTCCCACGTGCCACGGTGGTGTGAGTCGATCCTCGGCGTGAACGTCGAGGCAGTGCAGGGAAAACAGGTTCTTCCTGAATGGACTTAGACATCTGGGGGACTCTTGGAATGCTGGCAAGGCCCTGGAGTTCCTCTCGTCTTTCCTGTTGAAAGCGCCTCCTCTTGATATGCGACGCGAAGGCCTGGAATTCTTTCCCGAAGACGAAGGGAAAGGATCCCTCTTCTCGAGCTACGAGGCGGAAACGGGGCTCCACTGGATGTGGGCGGGACCCTCGTCCTTCCTCTCCAGTGGAGATGGGTATGTCGGAGAACTTCTTGACTTGCAGCAAGGGTGTGAAGGACCCTTTGGAAGTTCCAGAGGTTAGTTGTGATTAGCCTCGAGACGCCTCAGCGGAAATGGGCCTCATCTCGCCTGGAGGGGAGAACCTCCTGGATTTTCTCCAGTTGCGGCAGGTGCTCTCGAGTTTCGACAGAGACCTCAGGGACCCGCTCTGGTGCCTCAGGAAAGGCCAGTCCCCATGCGAGGTGCTAGGGGGCCTCACAGGATTCCTCTCCTGTCGAAGCCGGTTCCTAAGACCTTGTGTGGATTCGTTTCCGGTACATGAGGATTCCTCTCCAGTGCTGACATGGATCTTGGGGTACTTCGGGAGTCTCCCCAGGGGTGTCAGTCCTCGTCTCGAGTGGGGGCATGCACGTGCACTTTCCTCTCGAGCTGTAGCAGCAGTGTCACATTTCCCTTCGCGTGGATCAAGGAATCTGTTACTTTCCCTCGAGGCTTTCCCAGAGGCTTTCCACGAGGCTTTCCCACAGGGCTGTCCCACGTACCAGCGTGGTGTGAGTCGATCCTCGGCTTGAAAGTCGAGGCAGTGCAGGAAAACAGTTTTCATTGGAATTAACTGAGACATCTTTGGGACTCTGGGAATGGTGGCACGACCCTGGAGTTCCTCTCACCTTTCCTGTTGAGAGCACCTCCTCTTGAGATGCAACCGGAACGCCGGGAATACTTGACCGACCACGCAGGAAAAGGATCCTCCTCTCGAGCTAGGAGCAGAAACGGGGCTCCTCTGGTTGTGGGCGGGACTGTCGTGCTTCCTCTCGAGTGGAGATGGGTATGTCGGGGAACTTCTTGAGTTGCAGCAAGGTGTGAAGGACCCTTTGGAAGTTCCAGAGGTTAGTTTTGATTAGCTTCGAGACGCCTCATTGGAAATGGGCCTCATCTCGCCTGCAGGGACAACCTCCTGGATTTTCTCGGGTTGCGGCAGGTGCTCTCGACTTGCGACGGGGACCTCAGGGACCCGCTCTGGTGGCCTCAGGAACGGTCAGTCCCCATGCGAGTTGCTCGGGGGCCTCTCGGATTCTCTCCGTCGATGCGGGGCCTAAGACCTTGTGTGGAGTCGTTGCTGGAACCTGAGGATTCCCCTCCAGTGCTGACATGGATCTTGGGAACCTCTGGAGTCTCCCCAGGGGAGTCAGTCCTCGTCTCGAGTGGGGGCATGCACATGGGCTTTCCTCTCGAACTGTAGCAGCAGTGTCGCGCTTCCTTCGCGTGGATCAAGGGATCTGTGGCTTTCCCTTGAGGCTTTCCCACGAGGCTTTCCCACAAGGCTGTCCCACGTGCCACTGTGGTGTGAATCGATCCTCGGCTTGAAATTCGAGGCAGTGTAGGGAAAACAGGTTTCCCTGGAATGGACTGAGACATCTGGGGAACTCTGGAATGGTGGCACGACCCTGGATTTCCTCTCGCCTTTCCTGTGGAGATCGCCTCCTGTTGAGATGCGTGGGAACGCCAGGAATCCTTTCCAGACGACACAGGGAGAGAATCAATCCTCTCGAGCTATGAGGCGGAAACGGGGCTCCTCTGGATGTGGGCGGGACTCTCGTGTTTCCTCTCGAGTGAGACGGGTATGTCAGGGAAACTTCTTGAGTTGCAGCAAGGGTGTGAAGTACCCTTTGGAAGTTCCAGAGGTTAGGTGTGATTAGCCTCGAGACGCCTCAGCGGAAATGGGCCTCATCTCGCCTGAAGGGAGAACCTCCTGGATTTTCTCGAGTTGCGGCAGGTGCTTTCCACGTAGGACGGGGACCACAGGGACAAGCTCTGGTGGCCTCAGGGAAGGCCAGTCCCCATGC
>NW_017208330.1:0-3979 GCF_001704415.2 Capra hircus | reverse complement strand
TACAATGCTGCTACAGCTCGAGAGTAAAGCGCACGTGCATGGCCCCACTCGAGACGAGGACTGACTCCCCTGGGGAGACTCCAGAAATACCCAAGATGCATGTAGCACTGGAGAGGGAAACCTCAGGTTCAGGCACCGACTTCACACAAGATCTTAGGCCCAGGCATCTAAGGAGAGGAGTCCGCGAGAGGCCCCCGAGCAACTCGCAAGGGGACTGGCCTTTCCTGAGGCCACCAGAGCGGTCCCTGAGGTCCCCGTCATAAGTCGAGAGCACCTGCCGCAACTCGAGAAAATCCAGGAGGTTCTCCCCTCCAGGCGAGATGAAGACCATTTCGCTGAGGCTTCTCGAGGCTAATCACACCTAACCTCTGGAACTTCCAAAGGTCCTTCACACCCTTGCTGCAACTCAAGAAGTTCCCCGACTTACCCGGCTCCACTCGAAAGGAAGCACGAGAGTCCGCCCACATCCAGAGGAGCCCGTTTCTGCCTCCTAGCTCGAGAGGAGGGATCCTTTCCCTGCGTGGTCGGGAAAGAATTCCCGGCGTTCCGTCGCATCTCAAGAGGAGGCGTCTCCACAGGAAAGGCGAGAGGAACTCCAGGGTCGTGCCACCATTCCCACAGTCCCCCAAATGCTCAGTCCATAACAGGGAAACCAGTTTCCCAGCACTGCCTCGACTTTCAAGCCAAGGACGACTCACAACACGGTGGCACGTGGGACATCCCAGTGGGTAAACGTCGTGGGAAAGCCTCGTGGCAAAGCCTCGTGGAAAGCCTCCACGGAAAGCCACAGATTCCTGGATCCACGCGAAGGAAGCGTGACACTGCTGCTACAGCTCGGGAGGAAACTGCACGTACATGCATCCACTAGGGACGAGGACTGACTAACCGGGGAGACTCCAGAAGTACCCCAAGTCCCTGTAAGCACTGGAGAGGAATCCTCAGGTTCCGCACCGACTCCACACAAGGTCTTAGGACCCCGGCATCGACAGGAGAGGAATCCCGAGAGGGCCCCGAGCAACTCGCATGGGAATGGTCTTTCCTGAGGCCACCAGAGCATGTCCCTAAGGTCCCCGTCGCTAAGTGGAGAGAAACTGCTGCAACTGAGAAAATCCAGAAGGTTCTCCCCTCCAGGCGAGATGAGGCCCATTTCCAATGAGGCCTCTCGAGGCTAATCACACCTAACCTCTGGAACTTCCAAAGGGTACATCACCCACTTGTTGCAACTCAAGAAGTTCCCGACATAACCGTCTCCACTTGAGAGAAAGCTCGAGCCTCCCGCCGACATCCAGAGGAGCCCCGTTTCCGCCTCCTAGCTCGAGAGGAGGGATCCTTTCCCTGCGTGTTCGGGAAAGAAATTCCCGGCGTTTCCATCGCATCTCAAGAGGAGGCACTCTCCACAGGAAAGGCGAGAGGAACTCCAGGGTGAGCCACCATACACAGAGTCCCCCAGATGTCTCAGTCTATTCCAGGGAAACCAGTTTTTCCTGCACTGCCTCGACTTTCAAGCCGAGGATCGACTCACACCACGGTGGCACGTGGGACAGCCCTGTGGGAAAGCCTCGTGGGAAAGCCTCCTGCAAAAACCTCGATGAAAGCCACAGATTTCTTCATCCACGCGAAGGGAAGCATGACACTGCTGCTACAGCTCGGAGGGAAAGTGCACGTGCATGACCTAAGTCGAGACGAGGACTGAATCCACGGTGGAGACTCCAGAAGTACCCCAAGATCCATGTCAGCACTGGAGAGGAGTCCTCAGGTTCCGGCACCGTCTCCACACAACGTCTTAGGCCCCGGCATCGACGGGAGAGGAATCCCGAAGGCCCCCTAGCAACTCGCATGGGGACTGGCCTTTCCTGAGGCCACCAGACCAGGTCCCTGAGGTCCTCGTCTTAAGTCGAGAGCACCTGTGGCAACTCTAGAAAATCCAGGAGGTTCTCCCCTCCAGGCGAGATGAAGCCCATTTCCGCGGAGGCGTCTCGAGGCTAATCAACCTGGCCTCTGGAACTTCCAAAGGGTCCTTCACACCCTTGCTGCAACTCAAGAAGTTCCCACGACGTACCCCTCTCCACTCGAGAGGAAGCACGAAGAGTCCTGCCCACATCCAGAGAAGCCCCGTTTCCGCCTCATAGATCGAGAGGTGGAATCCTTTCCCTGCGTGGTCGGGAAAGAATTCCCGGCGTTCCGGTCGCATCTCAAGAGGAGGCGGTCTCCACAGGAAACACGAGGGGATCTCCAGGGTCGTGACACCATTCCCTGAGTGCCAGAGATTTCTCAGTCCATTCCAGGGAAACCTGTTTTCCCTGCACTGCCTCGACTTTCAAGCCGAGGATCCACTCACACCACGGTGGCACGTGGGACAGCCCTGTGTGAAAGCCTCGTGGGAAAGCCTCGTGGGAAGCCTCGAGGAAAAGCCACAGATCCCTTGATCCACGCAAAGGGAAGTGTGACACTGCTGCTACAGCTCGGGAGGAAAGCGCACGTGCATGCCCCCACTCGAGACGAGGACTGACTCCCCTGGGGAGACTCCAGAAGTACCCCAAGACCATGTCAGCACTGGAGAGGAATCCTCAGGTTCCGGCACGGACTCCACAAAGATCTTAGGCCCCGTCATTGACGGAGAGGAATCCCGAAAGGCCCCGGAGCAACTCGCATGGGGACTGGCCTTTCCTGAGGCCACCAGAGAGCGGGTCCCTGAGGTCCCCATTGTAAGTCGAGAGCACCTGCCGCACCTCGAGAAAATCCAGGAGGTTCTCCCTTCCAGGCGAGATTAGGCCCATTTCCGCTGAGGCATCTCGAGGCTAATCACACCTAACCTCTTGACTTTACAAAGGGTCCTTCACACCCTTGCTGCAACTCAAGAAGTTCCCCAACATACCCGTCTCTACTGGAGAGGAAGCACGAGAGTCCCGCCCTCATCCAGAGGAGCCCCGTTTCCGCCTCATAGCTCGAGAGAAGGGATATTTCCCTGCGTGGTCGGGAAAGAAATCCGGCGTTCCCGTCGCATCTCAAGAGGAGGTGCTCTCCACAGGAAAGGCGAGAGGAACTCCAGGGTCGTGCCACCATTCCAGAGTCCCCCAGATGTCTCAGTCCATTCCAGGGAAACCTGTTTTCCCTGCACTGCCTCGACTTTTCAAGCCGAGGATCGACTCACACCAAGGTGGCACGTGGACAGCCCTGTGGGAAAGCCTCGAGGAAAGCCTCTTGGGAAAGCCTCGAGGGAAAGTTGCAGATCCCTTGATCCACGCGAAGGGAAGCATGACACTGCTGCTACATCTCGGGAGGAAAGCGCACGTGCATGCCCCCACTTCGACGAGGACTGACTCCCCTGGGGCGACTCCAGCCGTACCCCAAGATCCATGTCAGCACTGGAGAGGAATCCTCAGGTTCCGGCACCTACTCCACACAAGGTCTTAGGCCCCGGCATCGACGGAGAGGAATCCCGAGAGGCCCCGAGCAACTCGCTTGGGGACTGGCCTTTCCTGAGGCCACCACAGCGGGCCGTGAGGTCCCCGTCGTAAGTCGAGAGCACCTGCCACAACTCGAGAAAATCCAGGAGGTTCTCCCTCCAGGCGAGATGAGGCCATTTCCCTGAGGCATCTCGAGGCTAATCACACCTAACGTCTGGAACTTACAAAGGGTCTTTCACACCCTTGCTGCAACTCAAGAAGTTCCCCGACATACCCGTCTCCACTCGAGAGGAATCACGAGAGTCCCGCCCTCATCCAGAGGAGCCCCGTTTCCGCCTCCTAGCTCGAGAGGGAGGATCCCCCCTGCGTGGGCGGGAAAGAATTCCGGCTTTCCGTCGCATCTCAAGAGGAGGCGCTCTCCACAGGAAAGGCGAGAGGAACTCCACGGTCGTGCCCCATTCCAGAGTCCCCCAGATGTCTCAGTCCATTCCAGGGAAAACTTTTTCCCTGAACTGCCTCGACTTTCAAGCCGAGGATCGACTCACACCACGTGGCACGTGGGCAGCCTTGTG
>NW_017208329.1:0-3980 GCF_001704415.2 Capra hircus | reverse complement strand
AAGCATCGTGGGAAAGCCTCTTGGGAAAGCCACGAGGAAAGCCACAGATCCCTTTATCCACGCGAAGGGAAGCGTGACACTGCTGCTACAGCTCGGGAGGAAAGCGCACGTGCATGCCCCCACTCGAGACGAGGACTGACTCCCTGGGGAGACTCCAGAAGTACCCAAGATCCATGTCAGCAGTGGAGAGGAATCTTCAGGTTCCGGCACCAACTCCACACAAGGTCTTAGCCCGGCATCGACGGGAGAGGAATCCCGAGAGGACCCCGAGCAACTCGCATGGGAACTGGGCCTTTCCTGAGGCCACCAGAGTGGTCCCTGAGGTCCCCGTCGTAAGTCGAGAGCATCTGCCGCAACTCGAGAAAATCAGGAGGTTGTCCCCTCCAGACGAGATGAGGCCCCATTTCCGCTGAGGGTGTCCTCGAGGCTAATCACATCTAACATCTGGAACTTCCAAAGGGTCCTTCACACCCTTGCTGCAACTCAAAAGTTCCCAACCTAACCGTCTCCACTCGAGAGGAAGCCCGAGAGTTCCGCCCAAATCCAGAGAGTCCCTTTCTGCCTCCTAGCTCGAGAGGAGGGATCCTTTCCCTGGGAGGTCGGGAAAAAATTCCGGCGTTCCCGTGTCGCTACTCAAGAGGAGGCGCTCTCCACAGGAAACACAAGAGGAACTCCAGGTTCGTGCCTCCATTCCCAGAGTCCCCCAGATGTCTCAGTCCATTCCAGGGAAACCTGTTTTCCCTGCACTGCCTCGACTTTCAAGCCGAGGATCGACTCACACCACGGTGGCACGTGGGACAGCCCTGTGGGAAAGCGTCGTGGGAAAGCCTCGAGGGAAAGCCACAGATCCCTTGATACACGCGAAGGGAAGGGCGACACTGCTGCTACAGCTCGGGAGGAAAGCGCTCGTGCATGCCCCCACTCGAGACGAGGACTGACTCCCCTGGGAAGACTCCCGAAGTACCCAAGATCCATGTCAGCACTGGAGAGGAATCCTCAGGTTCCGGCACCGACTCCACCCAAGGTCTTAGGCCCCAGAATCGACAGGAGAGGAATCCCGAGAGGCCCCCAAGCAACTCGCATGGAACTGGCCTTTCTAGAGGCCACCAGAACGGGTCCCTGAGGTCCCCGTCGTAAGTCGAGAGCACCTGCCGCAACTCGAGAAAATCCAGGAGGTTCTCCCCTCCTGGGGAGATGAGGCCCATTTCTGCTGAGGCGTCTTGAGGCTAATCACAACTGTCCTCTGGAACTTCAAAGGGTCCTTCACACCCTTGCTGCAACTCAAGAAGTTCCCCGAATTACCCGTCTCCACTCGAGAGGAAGCACGAGAGTCACGCCCACATCCAGAGTAAACCCGTCTCTGCCTCCTAGCTCGAGAGGAGGGATCCTTTCCCTGCGTGGTCGGGAAAGAATTCCCGGTGTTCCCGTCGCAACTCAAAAGGAGTCGCTCTCCACAGGAAAGGCAAGAGGAACTCCAGAGTCGTGCCACCATTCCCAAAGTCCCCCAGATGTCAAGTCCATTCCAGGGAAAACTGTTTTCCCTGCACTGCCTCGACTTTCAAGCCGAGGATCGACTCACACCACGTTGGCTCGTGGGACAGCCCTGTGGGAAAGCCTCGTGGAAAAGCCTCTTGGGAAAGCCTCGAGGGAAAGCCACAGATCCCTTTATCCACGCGAAGGGAAGCGTGACACTGCTCCGACAGCTCGGGAGGAAAGCGCACGTGCATGCCCCACTCGAGACGAGGACTGACTCACCTGGGGAAACTCCAGAAGTACCTCAAGATCATGTCAGCACTGAAGAGGAATCCTCAGGTTCCGGCACACGAGTCCACACAAGGTCTTAGGCCCCAGCATCGACGGGTGAGGAATCCCGAGAGGCCCCGAAAACTCGCTGGGCCTCTTTCCTGAGGCCACCAGATCGGGTCCCTGAGGTCCCCTTCGTAAGTCGAGAGCACCTGCCGCAACTCGAGAAAATCCAGGAGGTTCTCCCCTCCAGGCGAGATGAGGCCCATTTCCGCTGAGACGTCTCAAGGCTAATTACACCTGAACTCTGGAACTTCGAAAGGGTCCTTCACACCCTTGCTGCAACTCAAGAAGTTCCCCGACATACCCGTCTCCACTCGAGAGGAAGCACGAGAGTCCCGCCCACATCCAGAGGAGCCCCGTTTCGGCCTCCTAGCTCGAGAGGAGGGATCCCTTCCCTGCGTGGTCGGGAAAGAATTCCTGGCGTTTCCGTCGCATCTCAAGAGGAGGTGCTCTCCACAGAAAAGGCGAGAGGAAATCCAGGGTCGTGCCAGCTTTCCCAGAGTCCCCAGATGTCTCAGTCCATTCCAGGAAAACCTGTTTTCCATGCACTGCCTCCACTTTCAAGCCGAGGATCGACTCACACCACGGTGGCACGTGGACAGCCCTGTGTGAAGCCTCGTGGGAAAGCCACAGATCACTTGATCCACGCGAAGGGGAGCATGACACTGGCTGCTACAGCTCGGGAGGAAAGCGCACGTGCATGCCCCCAATCACGACGAAGACTGACTCCCCTGGGGAGACTCCAGAAGTACCCCAAGATCCATGTCAGCACTGGAGAGGAATCCTCAGGTTCCGGCACCGACTCCACACAAGGTCTTATGCCGGGGTCCAGCCCCGGTGGATCCAGGAATTCGAAGGGTGGACGGCGTTGCCGTGGAAAGACTTGTTTATTTATTAATGTAAGATTAGATTAGAAAACTATAGTGTAGTAAGAAGATTAGGTGGAGGAAGAGGGCTGAATAGCTTGGTTTACCCGGAAGGCCAATAAAATTCCAGACAAGGAATTTGCACCATCTACGTTGGGCCACCGGCGCCGCTTGAATATCTAAGGGTGCCTCGCCTTAAGCTCCCTTTCGTGTGGGTCTTAACAGCCAGGGCAAGTAAGTAGACCTGGCGAGCCTCCGCACTCCAGGTGGAGATTCAGCCTGAAGTTAAAGTAAAGAGCAGAGAGAAGGAAAGGTAGAGAAGAAGAAAGAGAGAGAAAGACACGGGGGAGCCAGAGTCCAAGAAACCAGGCTGAGAGACTAGTTCGAGAAGCTGGTCCGAAAAACTGGCCCCCGGCCCCTGGCCTCCTCCTTTATTGTTCAGAAGGCCTTTTATACTTTTGATAAAAACATGGAGATCAATGGATAACACAAAATTATGTAGCGTTCACAAACCCAGATTCTTACTGTATATCATTTTGTATACAAAAGGTCTCAGGTGATTTACATTATCTTCTGCCCAAGAGCTTGTTAACACTTTTTGGCTCTCTTCCTTAATGAATGTTAATTTTGTTTCCCCTGAAGTGTTTTTCTTTAATCTGCATCTCCTTAAAGCATTAAAGTTACATCTCTATAGAACAAAGGTGCAGTGGGTTATAACAAAGAAGGTACTTAACTCAAAGATCTAATGTTGCTAATACCAGGTCTACTACTTGTTTTTTCTATATACCAACTATATCTAAAAATAAAGGATATGAAAAATTTGGCAGCAAGCATTGACCCAAAAAATGAAACTTTTATTCAGTCCTATTCTAAAGATCTTGACTCCTCGAAAGCTCCTGCATTCCTAGGATGTTTTTAAGCTTCCTGTGCCTCCTGCGGTCAGGAGGCCTCAACAATCACAAGCGCAGCTGTACGAGTCCTACAGGCAGGCTAGAATGCCATCAGAGGGTTTTTGGATTGAAACACTCTTTCAAATGCAGAAGACTAACGCGCTGAATTGACTTTTTCCAGAAAAGGTCAGAAGAGTGAAAAAGCAGAGCACAAAAACCAGCAGATTTTTGTTGGGTACATGCTTAAAAATTTCCAGAGGGGTCCTGAAGTCTGAGCACGCCTTGCGTATGGCAGCTTCCTTCCTCATAACCTTGTCACGGCGGCTTTCTCACACTGGCTCCCGGCAGTCTCAGGCCCGGCATCGACGGAGAGGAATCTGAGAGGCCCCCGAGCAACTCGCATGGGGACTGGCCTTTC
>NW_017208328.1:0-3980 GCF_001704415.2 Capra hircus | reverse complement strand
CACGTGGATCAAGGAATCTGTGGCTTTCCCTCGAGGCTTTCCCACGAGGCTTTTTTCCCACAGGGCTGTCCCAAGTGACACCGTGGTGTGAGTCGATCCTCGGCTTGAAAGTCGAGGCAGTGCAGGGAAAACAGGTTTCCCTGGAATGGACTGAGACATCTGGGGGACTCTGGAAATGGTGGCACGACCTGAAGTTCCTCTCACCTTTCCTGTGGAGAGTACCTCCTCTTGAGATGCGACGGAAACGGCAGGAATTCTTTCCCGACCACGCAGTAAAAGGATCCCTCCTCTCAACTAGGAGGCGGAAACGGGGCTCCTCTGTAATGTGGGCGGGACTCTCGTGCTTCCTATCGAGTGGAGACGGTATGTCGGGCAACTTCTTGAGTTACAGCAAGGTTGTGAAGGACCCTTTGGAAGTTCCAGAGGTTAGGTGTGATTACCCTGAGACGCCTCAGCACAAATGGGCCTCATATCGCCTGGAGGGGAGAACCTCCTGGATTTTCTCGAGTTGCGGCAGGCTCTCGTCTTACGACGGGGACATCAGGGACCCGCTCTGTTGGCCTCAGGAAAGGCCAGTCCCATGCGAGTTGCTCGTGGGCCTCTCGGGATTCCTCTCCCATCAATGCCGGGGCCTAAGACCTGGTGTGGAGTCGGTGGCAGAACCTGAGGATTCCTCTCCAGTGCTGACATGGATCTTGGGGTACTTCTGGAGTCTCCTCAGCGGAGTCAGTCCTTGTCATGAGTGGGGCATGCACGTGCGCTTTCCTCCGAGCTGTAGCAGCAGTGTCACGCATCCCTTCATGTGGATCAATGGATCAGGGGCTTTCCCTCGAGGCTTTCCCACGAGGCTTTCCCACGAGGCTTTCCCACAGGGATGTCCCACGTGACCACCGTGGTGTGAGTCGATCCTCAGCTTGAAAGTCGAGGCAGTGCAGGGAAAAAAGTTTTCCCTGGAATGGACTGAGACATCTGGTGGACTCTGGAAATGTGGCAGGACCCTGGGTTCCTCTCGCCTTTCGGTGGAGAGAGCCTCCTCTTCAGATGCGACGGGAACGCCGGGAATTCTTTCCCGACCACGCTGGGAAAGGATTCCTCCTCTCGAGCTAGGAGGTGGAAGCGGGACTACTCTGGATGTGGCGGGACTCTCGTGCTTCCTCTTGAGTGGAGACGGGTATGTCGGGGAACTTCTTGAGTTGCAGCAAGGGTGTGAAGTACCCTTTGGAAGTTCCAGAGGTTAGGTGTGATTAGCCTCGAAACGCCTCAGCGGAAATGGGCCTCATCTCGCCTTGAGGGGAGAACCTCCTGGATTTTCTCGAGTTGCGGCAGGTGCTCTCGACTTACGATGGGACCTCAGAGACACTCTCTGGTGGCCTCAGGAAAGGCCAGTCCCCATGTGAGTTCTTCGGGGACCTCTCGGGATTCCTCTCCCGTCGATGCCGGGCCTAAGACCTTGTGTGAAGTCGGTGCTGGAACCTGAGGATTCCTCTCCAGTGCTGACATGGATCTTGGGGTACTTCTGGAGTCTCCCCAGGGGAGTCAGTCCTCGTCTCGAGTGGGGGCATGCACATGAGCTTTCCCCCCGGTCTGTAGCAGCAGTGTCACGCTTCTCTTCGCGTGGATCAAGGGATCTGTGGCTTTCCCTCGATGCTTTCCCACGAGGCTTTCTCACGAGGAATTCCACAGGGTTGTCCCACGTGCCAACGTGGTGTGAGTCGATCCTCGGCTTGAAAGTCGAGGCAGTGCAGGGAAAACAAGTTTCCCTGGAATGGACTGAGACATCAGGGCGACTCTGGGAATGGTGGCAGGACCCTGGAGTTCCTCTCGCCTTTCCTGTGGAGAGCGCCTCCTCTTGAGATGCCACGGGAACGCGGGGAATTCTTTCCCCAACACGCAGGGAAGGGATCCCTCCTCTCGATCTAGGAGGCGAAAGGGGGCTCCTCTGAATGTGGGCGGGACTCTCGTGCTTCCTCTCGAGTGGAGATGGGTATGTCGGGGAACTTCTTGAGTTGCAGCAAGGGTGTGAAGAACCCTTTGGAAGTCCAGGGGTTAGGTGTGATAAGCCTCAAGACGCCTCATCGGAAATGGGCCTCATCTCGCCTGGAGGGGAGAACCTCCTGGATTTTCTCGAGTTGCAGCAGGTGCTCTCGACTTACGGCGGGGACCACAGGACCCGCTCTGGTGGCCTCAGGAAAGGCCATTCGCCATGCGAGTTGCTCGGGGGCCTCTCGGGATTCCTCTCCCGTCGATGCCGGGCCTAAGACCTTGTGTGGAGTCGGTGCAGGAAACTGAGGATTCCTCTCCAGTGCTCACATGGATCTTGGGGTACTTCTGGTGTCTCCCGAGGGGAGTAAGTCTTCGTCTCGTGTGGGGACATGCCCGTGCGCTTTTCCTCCCGAGCTGTAGCAGCAGTGTCATGCTTCAATTCGAGTGGATCATGGGTTCTGTGGTTTCCCTGGAGGCTTTCCCAGGAGGCTCCCCACGAGGCTTTCCCACAGGGCTGTCCCTGATGCCACCGTTGTGTGAGTCGATCCTCGGCTTGAAAGTCGAGGTAGTGCAGGGAATGGATTGAGACAACTGGGGGACTCTGGGAATGGTGGCCAGACTCTAGAGTTCCTCTCAACTTTCCTGTGGAGAGCGCCTCCTCTTGAGATGCGACGGGAACGCCGGGAATTCTTTCCCGACCACCCAGGGAAATGATCCCTCCTCTCGAGCTATGAGACGGAATCGGGGCTCCTCTGGATGTGGGCGGGACTCTCGTGCTTCCTCTCGCGTGGAGGCGAGTATGTCGGGGAACTTATTCAGTTGCAGAAAGGGTGTGAAGGACCTTTTGAAAGTTCCAGATGTTAGGTGCAATTAGCCTCTAGACGCCTCAGCGGAAATGCGCCTCATCTCGCCTGGAGGGGAGAACCTCCTGGATTTTCTCGAGTTGCGGCAGGTGCTCTCGACTTCTGACGGGGACCTCAGGGACGCGCTCTGGTGGCCGCAGGAAAGGCCAGTCCCCATGCGAGTTGCTCGGTGGCCTCTCGGGATTCCTCTCCCTTCGATGCCGGGGCCTAAGACCTTGTGTGGGTCGGTCCTGGAACCTGAGGATTCCTCTCCAGTGCTGACATGGATCTGGGGTTCTTCGGGAGTCTCCCCAGGGAGTCAGTCCTCATTCAGTGGGGGCATTGAAGAGCGCTTTCCTCCCGAGCTGTACAGCAGTGTCGTTCTTCCCGTCGAGTGGATCAAGGGATCAGTGGCTTTCCCTCGAGGCTTTCCCATGAGGCTTTCTCACGAGGCTTTCTCACAGGGCTGTCCCACGTGCCACCGTGCTGTGAGTCGATCCTCGCTTGAAAGTCGAGGCAGTGCAGGGAAAACTGGTTTCCCTGGAATTGACTGAGATATCTGGGTACTCTGGGAATGGTGGCACGACACTGGAGTTCCTCTCACCTTCCTGTTGAGAGGGCCTCCTCTTGAGTTGTGACGGGAAGACCGGAATTCTTTCCCGACCACGCAGGGAAAGGATACCTCCTCTCTAGCTGTGAGGCGGAAACGGGGGCTCCTCTGGATGTGGGCGGGACTCTCGTGCTTCCTCTCGAGTGGAGACGGGTATGTCGGGAACTTCTTGAGTTGCAGCAAGGGTGTGAAGAACCCTTTGGAAGTTCCAGAGGTTTAGGTGTGATTAGCCTGGAGACGCCTCAGCGGAAATGGCCTCATCTCGCCTGGAGGGGAGAACCTCCTGGATTTTCTCGAGTTGGCAGGTGATCTCGACTTAAGACGAGGACCTGAGGGACCCGCTCTGGTGGCCTCAGGAAAGGCCAGTCCCCATGCGAGTTGCTCGGGGACCTCTCGGGATTCCTCTCCCGTCGATGCGGGGCCTAAGACCTTGTGTGGAGTCGGTGCCGGAACCTGAGGATTCCTCCTATTGCTGACATGGATCTTGGGGTACTTCTGGAGTCTCCCCAGGGGAGTCAGTCCTCGTCTCGAGTGGGGGCATGCAC
>NW_017208327.1:0-3980 GCF_001704415.2 Capra hircus | reverse complement strand
AGAGGAATCCCGAGAGGCCCCGAGCAACTCGCATGGGGACTGGCCTTTCCTGAGGCACCAGAGCGGGTCCCTGAGGTCCCCGTCGAGTCGAGAGCACCCTGCCCGCAACTCTAGAAAATCCAGGAGGTTCTCCCCTCCAGGCGAGATGAGGCCCATTTCCACTGAGGCGTCTCGAGGCTAATTACACCTAACCTCTGGAACTTCCAAAGGGTCCTTCACACCCTTGCCGCAACTCAAGAAGTTCCCCGACATACCCGTCTCCACTCGAGAGGAAGCAACGAGAATCCCCGCCCACATCCAGAGGAGCCCTGTTTCCTCCTCCTAGCTCGAGGGAGGGATCCTTTCCCTGCGTGGTCGGGAAAGAATTCCCGCATTTCCGTCGCATCTCAAGAGGAGGCTCTCTCACACAGGAAAGGCGATAGGAACTCCAGGGTCGTGCCACCATTCCAGAGTCCCCCAGATGTCTCCGTCCGTTCCAGGGAAACCTGTTTTCCCAGCACTGGTCGACTTTCAATCTGAAGATCGACTCACACCACGGTGGCACGTGGACAGCCCTGTGGGAAAGCCTCGTGGGAAAGCCGAGGAAAGCCACAGATCCCTTGATCCACGCGAATGGAAAGCGCGACAGTGCTGCTACATCGAGAGGAAAGCGCACGTGCATGCCCCCACTCGAGAGGAGGACTGACTCCCCTGGGGAGACTCCAGAAGTACCCCAAGATCCATGTCAGCACTGGAGAGGAATCCTCAGGTTCCGGCACTGATTCCACACAAGGTCTTAGGCCCCGGCATCGCGACGGGAGAGGAATCCCGAGAGGCCCCCGAGCAACTCGCATGGGGACTGGCCTTTCCTGAGGCCACCAGAGCGGGTCCCTGAGGTCCCAGTCGTAAGTCGAGAGCACCTGCCGCAACTCGAGAAAATCCATTAGGTTCTCCCCTCCAGGCGAGATGAGGCCCTTTTCCGATGAGGCTCCTCAAGGCTAATCACAATTAAACGCTGGAATTTCCACGGGTCCTTCACACCCTTGCTGCAACTCAAGAAGTTCCCCGTCATATACCCCGACTCCACTCGAGAAGAAGGACGAGAGTCCCGCCCACATACAGAGGAGCCCCGTTTCCGCCTCATAGCTCTAGAGGAGGGATCCTTTCCTTGCGTGGTCTGGAAAGTATTCCCGGCGTTTCCGTCGCATCTCAAGAGGAGGCGCTCTCCACTTGAAACGGGAGAGGAACTCCAGGTTCGTGCCACCGTTCCCACACTCCCCCAGATGTCTCATTCCATTCCCACGAAACCATTTTTCCCTACACTGCCTCGGACTTTCAAGCTGAGGATCGACTCACACCACGGTGGGCATGTGGGACAGCCCTGTGGGAAAGCCTCGTGGGAAAGTCTCCTGAGAAAGCCTCGAGGGAAAGCCACAGATCCCATGATCCACGCGAAGGGAAGCTTGACACTGCTGCTACAGCTCGGGTGGAAAACCCACGTGCCATATCTCCACTCGCGACGAGGAATGACTCCCCTGGGAGACTCCAGAAGTACCCAAGATCCATGTCCAGCACTGGAGAGGAATCCTCAGGATCCGACACAGACTCCACACAAGGTCCCAGGGCCCGGCATCGACGGGAGAGGAATCCCGAGAGGCCCCGAGCAACTGCATGGGGACTGGCCTTTCCTGAGGCCACCAGAGCGGGTCCCTGAGGTCCCAGTCGTAAGTCGAGAGCACCTGCCGCAACTCGAGAAAATCCAGGAGGTTCTCCCCTCCAGGCGAGATGAGGCCCATTTCTGCTGAGGCGTCTCGAGGCTAATCACACCTAACCTCTCGAACTTCCGAAGGGTCCTTCACACCCCTTGCTGCAACTCAAGAAGTTCCCCGACATCCCCGTCTCCACTCGAGAGGAAGCACGAGAGTCCCGCCCAAATCCAGAGCAGCCCCCGTTTCCGCCTCATACCTCGAGCGGAGGGATCCTTTCCCTGCGTGGTCGGGAAAGAATTCCCGGCGTTCCCGTCGCATCTCAAGAGGAGGCGCTCTCCACTGGATAGGCGAGAGGAACTCCAGGGTCTTGCCACCATTCCCAGAGTCCCCAGATGTCTCAGTCCATTCCAGAGAAACCTGTTTTCCCTGCATTGCGTCGACTTTCAAGCCGAGGATCGACTCACACCACGGTGGCACGTGGGACAGCCCTGTGGAAAGCCTCGTGGAAAAAGCCTCTTGGGAAAGCGTCGAGGGAAAGCCACAGATCCGTTGATCCACGCGAAGGGAAGCGTGACACTGCTGCTACAGCTCGGGAGGAAAGCGCACGTGCATGCCCCCACTCGAGTAGAGGACTGACTGCCCTGGGGAGACTCCAGAAGTACCCCAAGATCTATGTCAGCACTGGAGAGGAATCCTCAGGTTACAGCACCGACTCCACACAAGACCTTAGTCTCCCGACATCAAGGGGAGAGGAATCCCGAGAGGCCCCTGAGCTACTCACATGGGGACTGGCCTTTCCTGAGGCCAGCAGAACGGGTCCCTGAGGTCCCCGTCGTAAGTCGAGAGCACCTGCCGCAACTCGAGAAAATCCAGGGGGTTCTCCCCTCCAGGCGAGATGAGGCCCATTTCCACTGAGGCGTCTCGAGGCTAATTACACCTAACCTCTGGAACTTCCAAAGGGTCCTTCACACCCTTGCCGCAACTCAGGAAGTTCCCGACATAACCCGTCTCCACTCGAGAGTAAGCACGAGATTCCCGCCCACATCCAGCAGAGACCCGTTTCCGCCTCCTAGCTCGAGAGGAGGGATCCTTTCCCTGCGTGGTCGGGAAAGAATTCCCGGCGTTCCGTCACATCTCACGAGGAGGCGCTCTCTACAGGAATGGCGAGAGGAACTCCAGGGTCGTGCCACCATTCCCAGAGTCCCCCAGATGTCTCAGTCCATTCCAGGGAAACCTGTTTCCCTGCACTGTCTCGACTTTCTAGCCGAGAATGGACTCACACCACGGTGGCACGTGGGACATCCCTGTGGGAAAACCTCGTGGGAAAGCCTCGTGGGAAAGCCTCGAGGGAAAGCCACAGATCCCTTGATCCAGGCGAAGGGATGCGTGACACTGCTGCTACAGCTCGGGAGGAAAGCGCACGTGCATGCCCCCACTCGAGACGAGGACTGACTCCCCTGGGGAGACTCCAGAAGTACCCAAGAAGCATGTCAGCACTGAAGAGGAATCCTCAGATTCCGGCACCGAAGCCACACAAGGTCTTAGCCCCGGCATCGACGGGAGAGGAAACCCGAGAGGCACCCGTGCAACTCGCATGGGGACTGGCCTTTTCTGAGGCCACCAGAGCGGGTCCCTGAGGTCCCCGTCGTAAGTCGAGAGCACCTGTCGCAACTCGAGAAAATCCAGGAGGTTCTCCCTCCAGGCGAGATGAGGCCCATTTCCACTGAGACGTCTCGAGGCTAATCAAACCTAACCTATGGAACTTCCAAAGGGTCCTTCACACCCTTGCTGCAACTCAAGAAGTTCCCCGACATACCCGTCTCCACTCGAGAGGAAGCAGGAAAGTCCCGCCCCACATCCAGAGGAGCCACGTTTCCTCCTCATTGCTCGAGAGGTTTGATCCTTTCCCTGCGTGGTCGGGAAAGAATTCGCGGCATTCCCGTCCCACATCAAGAGGAGGCGCTCTCCAGAGGAAAAAACGAGAGGAACTCCAGAGTCGTGCCCCCATTCCCAGAGTCCCCCAGATGTCTCAGTCCATTCCAGGAAACCTGTATTCCCTGCACTGCCTCGACTTTCAAGCCGAGGATCGACTCACACCACAGTGGCACGTGGACAGCCCTGTGGGAAAGCCTCGTGGGAAAGCCTCTTGCGAAAGCCTCGAGGAAAGCCACAGATCAGTTGATACACGCGAAGGAAGCGTGACACTGTTGCTACAGCTCGGGAGGAAAGCGCACGTGTATGCCCCCACTCGAGTAGAGGACTGACTGCCCTGGGAGACTCCAGAAGTACCCC
>NW_017208326.1:0-18066 GCF_001704415.2 Capra hircus | reverse complement strand
CTTCCTAGGCTTTCGAGAGGAGGATCTTTCCTGGATGCTCGGGAAATGAATTCGACGTTAGGCTTCGCATCTCAAGGGGAGGCGCTTCTCACAGAACGGCGAGAGAGCAACTTCCAGGTCGTCGCACGTCCTGATACGCTCCAGATGTCTCAGTCCATTCAGGGAAACTGTATTCCGCTGCACTAGGCCTTGAATTTCAAGCCGATGGATCTCGACTCACAACTGAGGACACACAGTGCGACTGACAGCCCTGGTGGGAAAGCCATGTGGGAATACACAGATCCTTGATCCAGCCGCGAAGGGAGGGAACCTGCTTGCTACAGCTTCGGGAGAGAAAGTGCACCGTGGCAATGGCCCCCTCGAACGAAGACGCACCCTGGGGAGACTCGAGAAGTTAGCCCAAGATCCATGTGCAGTCCTGGAGAGGAATCCTCAGCTTCCGCACGATCACCTCACAAAGGTCTTAGGGCCTGGGCATCTAGCGGGAGAGGAATCCGTGAGGTCAGCAGAGAATACTCGCATGGGACTGGCTTTTCATGAGGCCACCAGAGTGGGATCGCGCTGAGTCCGTCGTAAGTCGAGGAGCCCTGCGCAACTCGAGAATATACAGGGGTCTCACCTCCAGGCAAGATGAGCCCATTTTCCGCTGAGTTGCGTTCAAGGCTAATCACACTAACCTCCGGAACTTATAAGAGGGTCTTCACACTCTGCTGCAACTACAAGAAGTTCCCCGACATACTGTCTCACTCGAGAGGAAGCACGAGAGTCCGCCCACATCCAGAGACCCGTTTCCGCTCCTAGCTCGAGAGAAGGGATCCTTTCCTGGATCTGCGGAAAGAATCCCGACGTTAGGTCGCTCTCAAAGGGGAGGCGCTCTCTACAGGAAAGGCGAAGGAACTCCAGGGTCGTGCACCGTTCCTGAGTACCCAGATGTCTCAGTCCATTCCAGGGAAACCTGTATTCCCTGCTGCTTGACTTTCAGCCGAGGATCGACTCACACCACAGGACGTGGGACAGGCTGTGGGAAAGCGCTCGGGAAAGCCTCGGAGGGAAAGCCACAGATCCCTTGATCCACGCTAAGGCAAGCGCGACACTGCATGCTACAGCTCGGAGGAAAGTGACAGTGCATTGGCCCACTCGAGACGAGACTGACACCGCCCCTGGGAGACTCGAGAAGTACCCAAGATCCATGTCAGCTCTGGAGAGAATCCTCAGCTTCCGGCCCGCACCACACAAGGTCTTAGGCCCTGGCATTACGGGAGAGAATCCGTGAGGCACAAGAGACAGCTCGATGGGACATGAATTCCTGAGCCCACAGAGTGGGTCCTGAGGTCCCGGTAGTAGTCAGAGCCCTGCGCAACTCGAATATCCAGGAGGTTTCTCCCTCGCAGGCGAGCTGAATCCCATTACCGCTGGGTATCTGCGAGGCTAATCACACTTACTCTGGAACTTCCAAAGGTGTCCTTCACACCTTTGCTGGCAACTCAAGAAGTTCCCCGACATACCCTCTCACTCGAGAGAAGCACGAGAATCCGGCCCACACCGAACGGCAGAGAGCCCCCGTTTCCGCCTCCTTGCTTCTTAGAGTTGAGGGATCTTTGCTGCGTGTTCGGGATATGAATACCCGAATGTTCCCGTCACATCTTCAAGAGGAGCCTCTCCTCCAGGAAAGGCGAGAGGAACTCCAGGTCGTGCACCAATTCCAGAGTCCCCCAGATTCTCATCCATTTCTCGGAACACATGTTTTCCTGCACTGCGTCGATTTTCAGCCGAGGATCAACTCACACCACGTTGGCACGTGGACAGGCCTTGTGGAAAGCCTCTGGTAAAGCCTCGGGGAAAGCTCCAGGAAAGCCACAGGTCCTTGATCCACGGAAGGGAACGTAGACACTGCTGGCACAAGCGGGAGTAAAGCAACGTGCATGCCCCACTCGAGACAGACGACTGACTCCCTGGGAATCAGAAAGTACGCCAAGATCCATGTCAGCACTGGAGACGAATCCTCAGGTTTCGGCACCGGATTCCACACAAGGTCTTAGGCCCCGGCATCGACGGGAGAGAATACCCGAGAGGCCCCGATGCAACTCGCAAGGGAGACTGGCTTTCCTGAGGCCACCAGAGCGGGGCCCTGAGGGCCGTCCGTAAGTCGAGAGCACTCTGCGGCAACTCGGAGAACATCCCAGGAGGTTCTCCCCCTGCAGGCGAGAGGTGCCCATTTTCGCTATAGGCGTCTCGAGCTAATCATATCTAACATCTGGAACTTCCAAAGGTTCCTTCCCACCTTGTGGCAACAAGAAGTTCCCGACATAGCCTCACTTCGGAGGAAGCACGAGAGTGCCCGCCGCTATCCAGAGGAGCCCCCGCCTCGCCTAGCCCGAGAGGAGGGATCCTTTCCCTGCGTGTCGGAAAGAATTCCTGCGTTCCCGTTGGCATCTCAAAGAGGGCTCTCTCCCAGGAAGGGAAGAGACTCCAGGTCGTGGCCAATCTCCAGAGTCCTCCTGAATGTCTCAGTCATTCCAGGAAAACTTTTTCCTGAGACTGCATCGACTTTCATGCCGAGGATCAACTCACGACAGCCGTGGCACGTGGGACGGCCTGTGGGAAAAGCCTCGTGGAAAGCTCGAGGAAGAACCAGATACCTTGATCAACGCTAAGGAGCGGACAGTGTGCTACAGCTCGGGAGGAAAGCGCACGAGCAGCGACCGCACTCGAACAGACTGACTGCCCTGGAGACTCAAAAGTCCGGCAAGTATCATGTCGGCACTGGAGAGGAATCCTCAGGTTTCCGTCACTGACTCCACACAAAGATTTAGGCCCCAGCATCGACGGGAGAGGAATCCGAGAGTCCCCCCACCGAACTACCGCATGGGACTGGCCTTTCTGAGGCCCCCAGAGCGGTCCCTGAGGTCCAGTTCGTAGTTCGAGAGAACCTGCCGCAAACTCGAGAAAATCAGGAGGTTCTCCCCTCCAGGCGGATGAGGCCCATTTCCGCTGAGGCGTCTCAAAGGCTAATCACACTAACCTCTGGAACATAAAGAGGGTCCTCAACCCCCTTGCGAACTCAAGAAGTTCGCGCATACTTCGTCTCCCGACTCGAGAGGAAGCACGAGAGTCCGCCCACATCCAGAGGGCCGTTCCGGCTCCCTAGCTCGAGAGGAGGGATCCTTTTCGCTGGATGCTCGGGATAGAATTCCCGCACGTTCAGGTGCTCCTTCAGGGAGCGTCTCCCCCACCAGGAAAGCCGAGAGGAATCTCCAAGGGGTCAGTGCAAAGCCCGTTCCATGAGTTACCCCAGATTCAGTCCATCCAGGAACCGTATACCGCGTGCAGCTGCCTTGATGTATCAGCCGCGAGGAATCGACTCAAGGCCAACAGTGGACGTGGGACAGCCTGTGGGAAATGCTTGAGGCTGAGGAAAGCCAAGATCCCTTGATCACGCGAAGGGAAGCGGGAACACTTGCTGTACGCTCGGCGAGGCCGGCCACGTGCATGCCACACTCGAGAAAGACTGACACCCCTGGGAGACTTGAGAACCCAAGTCCATGTCAGCACTGGAGAGGAATCTTTCAGCTACCCGGCCCCCGTTCCACAAAAGTTCGGAAACGGGGCTCCTCTGGATGTGGGCGGGACTCTCGTGCTTCCTCTCGAGTGGAGACGAGTATGTCGGCGAACTTCTTGAGTTGCAGCAAGGGTGTGAAGGACCCTTTATATGTTCCAGAGGTTAGGTGTGATTAGCCTTGAGACGCCTCAGCGGAAATGGGCCTCATCTCGCCTGGAGGGGAGAACCTCCTGGATTTTCTCGAGTTGCGGCAGGTGCTCTCGACTTACGACTGGGACCTCAGGGACCCGCTCTGGTGGCCTCAGGAAAGGCCAGTCCCCATGCGAGTTGTTCGGGGGCCTCTCGGGATTCCTCTCCCGTCGATGCTGGGGCCTAAGATCTTGTGTGGAGTCAGTGACGGAACCTGAGGATTCCTCTCCAGTGCCGACATGGATCTTGGGGTACTTTTGGAGTCTCACCAGGGCAGTCAGTCCTCGTCTCGAGTGGGGTCCTGCTCGTGCGCTTTCCTCCCGAGCTGTAGCAGCACTGTCGCGCTTCCCTTAGCGTGGATCAAGGTATCTGTGTCTTTCCCTCGAGGCTTTCCCACGAGGCTTTCCCACAGGGCTGTCCCACGTGCCACGGTGGTGTGAGTTGATCCTCGGCTTGAAAGTCGATGCAGTTCAGGGAAAACAGTTTTCCCTGGAATGGACTGAGACATTCAGGGGACTCTGGGAATGGTGGCACGACCCTGGAGTTCCTCTCGCCTTTCCTGTGGAGAGCGCCTCCTCTTGAGATGCAACGGGAACGCAGGGAATTCTTTCCCGAACACGCAGGGAAAGGATCCCTCCTCTCGAGCTAGGAGGCGGAAACGGGGCTCCTCTGGATGTGGGCGGGACTCTCGTGCTTCCTCTCGAGTGGAGACGGCTATGTCGGAGAACTTCTTGAGTTGCAGCAAGGGTGTGAAGGACCCTTTGGAAGTTCCAGATGTTAGATATGATTAGCCTCGAGACGCCTAGGCCGAAATGGGCCTCATCTCGCCTGCAGGGGAGAACCTCCTGGATGTTCTCGAGTTGCGGCAGGTGCTCTCGACTTACGACGGGGCCCTCAGGGCCCCGCTCTGGTGGCCTCAGGAAAGGCCAGTTCCCTTGCGAGTTGCTCGGGGGCCTCTCGGGATTCCTCTCCCGTCGATGCCGGGGCCTAAGACCTTGTGTGGAATCGGTGCCGAAACCTGAGGATTCGTCTCCAGTGCTGACATGGATCTTGGCGTACTTCTGGAGTCTCCCCAGGGGAGTCAGTCGTCGTCTCGAGTGGGGGCATGCACGTGTGCTTTACTCCCGAGTTGTGCCAGCAGTGTCACGCTTCCCTTCTCGTGGATCAAGGGACCTGTGGCTTTCCCTGGAGGCTTTCCCACGAGGCTTTACCAAGAGGCTTTCCCACAGGGCTGTCCCACGTGCCAACGTGGTGTGAGTTGATCCTCGGCTTGAAAATCGACGCAGTGCAGGGAAAACAGGTTTCCGAGAAATGGACTGAGACATCTGGGGGACTCTGGGAATGGTGGCACGACCCTGGAGTTCCTCTCGCCTTTCCTGAGGAGAGCGCCTCCTCTTGAGATGTGACGGGAACATCGGGTATTCTATCCCGAACACGCAGGCAAAGGATCCCTCCTCTAGAGCAAGGAGGCGGAAACGGGGCTCCTCTGGTTGTGGGCGGGATTCTCGTGCTTCCTCTCGAGTGGAGACGGGTATGTCGGGGAACTTCTTGAGTTGCAGCAAGGGTGTGAAGGACCCTTTGGAAGTTCCAGAGGTAAGGTGTGATTAGCCTCGAGATACCTCAGCGGTAATGGGACTCAGCTCGCCTGGAGGGGAGAACCTCCTGGATATTCTCGAGTTGCGGCAGGTGCTCTCGACTTACGACGGGGACCTCAGGGACCCACTCTGGTGGCCTCAGGAAAGGTCCAGTCCCCATGCGAGTTTCTCTGTGGCCTCACGGGATTCCTCTCCCGTAGATGCCAGGGCCTAAGACCTTGTGTGGTGTCGGTGCCGGAAGCTGAGGATTCCTCTCCAGTGCTGACATGGATCTTGGGGTACTTCTCGAGTCTCCCCAGGGGTGTCAGTCTTCGTCTCGAGTGGGGCCATGCACGTGCACTTTCCTCCCGAGCTGTAGCAGCAGTGTCCCGCTTGCCTTAGCGTGGATCAAGGGATCTGTGGCTTTCCTCGAGGCTTTCCCACGAGGCTTTCCCACAGGGCTGTCCCACGTGCCACTGTGGTGTGAGTCGATCCTCGGCTTGAAAGTCAAGGCAGTGCAGGGAATACAGGTTTCCCTGGAATGGACTGAGACATCTGGGGTACTCAGGGAACGGTGGCACGACCCTGGAGTTCCTCTCGCCTTTCCTGTGGAGAGCGCCTCCCCTTGAGATGCGACCTGAACGTCGGGAATTCTTTCCCGAGCATCCAGGGAAAGGATCCCTCCTCTCGAGCTAGGAGGCGGAAACGGGGCTCCTCTGGATGTGGGCGGGACTCTCGTGCTTCCTCTCGAGTGGAGACCAGTATGTCGGGGAACTTCTTGAGTTGCAGCAAGGGTGTGAAGGACCCTTTATAAGTTCCGGAGGTTAGGTGTGATTAGCCTTGAGACGCCTCAGCGGAAATGGGCCTCATCTTGCCTGGAGGGGAGAACCTCCTGGATATTCTCGAGTTGCGGCAGGTGCTCTCGACTTACGACGGGGACCTCAGGGACCCACTCTGGTGGCCTCAGGAAAGGCCAGTCCCCATGCGAGTTTCTCTGTGGCCTCACGGGATTCCTCTCCCGTAGATGCCAGGGCCTAAGACCTTGTGTGGTGTCGGTGCCGGAAGCTGAGGATTCCTCTCCAGTGCTGACATGGATCTTGGGGTACTTCTCGAGTCTCCCCAGGGGTGTCAGTCTTCGTCTCGAGTGGGGCCATGCACGTGCACTTTCCTCCCGAGCTGTAGCAGCAGTGTCCCGCTTCCCTTCGCGTGGATCAAGGGATCTGTGGCTTTCCCACGAGGCTTTCCCACAGGGCTGTCCCACGTGCCACTGTGGTGTGAGTCGATCCTCGGCTTGAAAGTCAAGGCAGTGCAGGGTATACAGGTTTCCCTGGAATGGACTGAGACATCTGGGGTACTCAGGGAACGGTGGCACGACCCTGGAGTTCCTCTCGCCTTTCCTGTGGAGAGCGCCTCCCCTTGAGATGCGACCTGAACGTCGGGAATTCTTTCCCGAGCATCCAGGGAAAGGATCCCTCCTCTCGAGCTAGGAGGCGGAAACGGGGCTCCTCTGGATGTGGGCGGGACTCTCGTGCTTCCTCTCGAGTGGAGACGAGTATGTCGGCGAACTTCTTGAGTTGCAGCAAGGGTGTGAAGGACCCTTTATATGTTCCAGAGGTTAGGTGTGATTAGCCTTGAGACGCCTCAGCGGAAATGGGCCTCATCTCGCCTGGAGGGGAGAACCTCCTGGATTTTTCTCGAGTTGCGGCAGGTGCTCTCGACTTACGACTGGGACCTCAGGGACCCGCTCTGGTGGCCTCAGGAAAGGCCAGTCCCCATGCGAGTTGTTCGGGGGCCTCTCGGGATTCCTCTCCCGTCGATGCTGGGGCCTAAGATCTTGTGTGGAGTCAGTGACGGAACCTGAGGATTCCTCTCCCAGTGCTGACATGGATCTTGGGGTACTTTTGGAGTCTCACCAGGGGCAGTCCAGTCCTCGTCTCGAGTGGGGTCCTGCTCGTGCGCTTTCCTCCCGAGCTGTAGCAGCACTGTCGCGCTTCCCTTTAGCGTGGATCAAGGTATCTGTGTCTTTCCCTCGAGGCTTTCCCACGAGGCTTTCCCACAGGGCTGTCCCACGTGCCACGGTGGTGTGAGTCGATCCTCGGCTTGAAAGTCGATGCAGTTCAGGGAAAACAGTTTTCCCTGGAATGGACTGAGACATTCAGGGGACTCTGGGAATGGTGGCACGACCCTGGAGTTCCTCTCGCCTTTCCTGTGGAGAGCGCCTCCTCTTGAGATGCAACGGGAACGCAGGGAATTCTTTCCCGACCACGCAGGGAAAGGATCCCTCCTCTCGAGCTAGGAGGCGGAAACGGGGCTCCTCTGGATGTGGGCGGGACTCTCGTGCTTCCTCTCGAGTGGAGACGGCTATGTCGGAGAACTTCTTGAGTTGCAGCAAGGGTGTGAAGGACCCTTTGGAAGTTCCAGATGTTAGATATGATTAGCCTCGAGACGCCTAGGCGGAAATGGGCCTCATCTCGCCTGCAGGGGAGAACCTCCTGGATGTTCTCGAGTTGCGGCAGGTGCTCTCGACTTACGACGGGGCCCTCAGGGCCCCGCTCTGGTGGCCTCAGGAAAGGCCAGTTCCCTTGCGAGTTGCTCGGGGGCCTCTCGGGATTCCTCTCCCGTCGATGCCGGGGCCTAAGACCTTGTGTGGAATCGGTGCCGAAACCTGAGGATTCGTCTCCAGTGCTGACATGGATCTTGGCGTACTTCTGGAGTCTCCCCAGGGGAGTCAGTCGTCGTCTCGAGTGGGGCATGCACGTGTGCTTTACTCCCGAGTTGTGCCAGCAGTGTCACGCTTCCCTTCTCGTGGATCAAGGGACCTGTGGCTTTCCCTGGAGGCTTTCCCACGAGGCTTTACCAAGAGGCTTTCCCACAGGGCTGTCCCACGTGCCAACGTGGTGTGAGTTGATCCTCGGCTTGAAAATCGACGCAGTGCAGGGAAAACAGGTTTCCGAGAAATGGACTGAGACATCTGGGGGACTCTGGGAATGGTGGCACGACCCTGGAGTTCCTCTCGCCTTTCCTGAGGAGAGCGCCTCCTCTTGAGATGTGACGGGAACATCGGGTATTCTATCCCGAACACGCAGGGCAAAGGATCCCTCCTCTAGAGCAAGGAGGCGGAAACGGGGCTCCTCTGGTTGTGGGCGGGATTCTCGTGCTTCCTCTCGAGTGGAGACGGGTATGTCGGGGAACTTCTTGAGTTGCAG
Source organism: Capra hircus (assembly GCF_001704415.2). Taxonomy (NCBI): domain Eukaryota; kingdom Metazoa; phylum Chordata; class Mammalia; order Artiodactyla; family Bovidae; genus Capra; species Capra hircus. The sequence goes on along the minus strand of NW_017208326.1, from coordinate 9,538 downwards.
CAAGGGTGTGAAGGACCCTTTGGAAGTTCCAGAGGTAAGGTGTGATTAGCCTCGAGATACCTCAGCGGTAATGGGACTCAGCTCGCCTGGAGGGGAGAACCTCCTGGATATTCTCGAGTTGCGGCAGGTGCTCTCGACTTACGACGGGGACCTCAGGGACCCACTCTGGTGGCCTCAGGAAAGGCCAGTCCCCATGCGAGTTTCTCTGTGGCCTCACGGGATTCCTCTCCCGTAGATGCCAGGGCCTAAGACCTTGTGTGGTGTCGGTGCCGGAAGCTGAGGATTCCTCTCCAGTGCTGACATGGATCTTGGGGTACTTCTCGAGTCTCCCCAGGGGTGTCAGTCTTCGTCTCGAGTGGGGCCATGCACGTGCACTTTCCTCCCGAGCTGTAGCAGCAGTGTCCCGCTTGCCTTAGCGTGGATCAAGGGATCTGTGGCTTTCCCTCGAGGCTTTCCCACGAGGCTTTCCCACAGGGCTGTCCCACGTGCCACTGTGGTGTGAGTCGATCCTCGGCTTGAAAGTCAAGGCAGTGCAGGGAATACAGGTTTCCCTGGAATGGACTGAGACATCTGGGGTACTCAGGGAACGGTGGCACGACCCTGGAGTTCCTCTCGCCTTTCCTGTGGAGAGCGCCTCCCCTTGAGATGCGACCTGAACGTCGGGAATTCTTTCCCGAGCATCCAGGGAAAGGATCCCTCCTCTCGAGCTAGGAGGCGGAAACGGGGCTCCTCTGGATGTGGGCGGGACTCTCGTGCTTCCTCTCGAGTGGAGACCAGTATGTCGGGGAACTTCTTGAGTTGCAGCAAGGGTGTGAAGGACCCTTTATAAGTTCCGGAGGTTAGGTGTGATTAGCCTTGAGACGCCTCAGCGGAAATGGGCCTCATCTTGCCTGGAGGGGAGAACCTCCTGGATATTCTCGAGTTGCGGCAGGTGCTCTCGACTTACGACGGGGACCTCAGGGACCCACTCTGGTGGCCTCAGGAAAGGCCAGTCCCCATGCGAGTTTCTCTGTGGCCTCACGGGATTCCTCTCCCGTAGATGCCAGGGCCTAAGACCTTGTGTGGTGTCGGTGCCGGAAGCTGAGGATTCCTCTCCAGTGCTGACATGGATCTTGGGGTACTTCTCGAGTCTCCCCAGGGGTGTCAGTCTTCGTCTCGAGTGGGGCCATGCACGTGCACTTTCCTCCCGAGCTGTAGCAGCAGTGTCCCGCTTCCCTTCGCGTGGATCAAGGGATCTGTGGCTTTCCCCACGAGGCTTTCCCACAGGGCTGTCCCACGTGCCACTGTGGTGTGAGTCGATCCTCGGCTTGAAAGTCAAGGCAGTGCAGGGTATACAGGTTTCCCTGGAATGGACTGAGACATCTGGGGTACTCAGGGAACGGTGGCACGACCCTGGAGTTCCTCTCGCCTTTCCTGTGGAGAGCGCCTCCCCTTGAGATGCGACCTGAACGTCGGGAATTCTTTCCCGAGCATCCAGGGAAAGGATCCCTCCTCTCGAGCTAGGAGGCGGAAACGGGGCTCCTCTGGATGTGGGCGGGACTCTCGTGCTTCCTCTCGAGTGGAGACGAGTATGTCGGCGAACTTCTTGAGTTGCAGCAAGGGTGTGAAGGACCCTTTATATGTTCCAGAGGTTAGGTGTGATTAGCCTTGAGACGCCTCAGCGGAAATGGGCCTCATCTCGCCTGGAGGGGAGAACCTCCTGGATTTTCTCGAGTTGCGGCAGGTGCTCTCGACTTACGACTGGGACCTCAGGGACCCGCTCTGGTGGCCTCAGGAAAGGCCAGTCCCCATGCGAGTTGTTCCGGGGCCTCTCGGGATTCCTCTCCCGTCGATGCTGGGGCCTAAGATCTTGTGTGGAGTCAGTGACGGAACCTGAGGATTCCTCTCCAGTGCCGACATGGATCTTGGGGTACTTTTGGAGTCTCCCCAGGGGAGTCAGTCCTCGTCTCGAGTGGGGTCCTGCTCGTGCGCTTTCCTCCCGAGCTGTAGCAGCACTGTCGCGCTTCCCTTAGCGTGGATCAAGGTATCTGTGTCTTTCCCTCGAGGCTTTCCCACGAGGCTTTCCCACAGGGCTGTCCCACGTGCCACGGTGGTGTGAGTCGATCCTCGGCTTGAAAGTCGATGCAGTTCAGGGAAAACAGTTTTCCCTGGAATGGACTGAGACATTCAGGGGACTCTGGGAATGGTGGCACGACCCTGGAGTTCCTCTCGCCTTTCCTGTGGAGAGCGCCTCCTCTTGAGATGCAACGGGAACGCAGGGAATTCTTTCCCGACCACGCAGGGAAAGGATCCCTCCTCTCGAGCTTAGGAGGCGGAAACGGGGCTCCTCTGGATGTGGGCGGGACTCTCGTGCTTCCTCTCGAGTGGAGACGGCTATGTCGGAGAACTTCTTGAGTTGCAGCAAGGGTGTGAAGGACCCTTTGGAAGTTCCAGATGTTAGATATGATTAGCCTCGAGACGCCTAGGCGAAATGGGCCTCATCTCGCCTGCAGGGGAGAACCTCCTGGATGTTCTCGAGTTGCGGCAGGTGCTCTCGACTTACGACGGGGCCCTCAGGGCCCCGCTCTGGTGGCCTCAGGAAAGGCCAGTTCCCTTGCGAGTTGCTCGGGGGCCTCTCGGGATTCCTCTCCCGTCGATGCCGGGGCCTAAGACCTTGTGTGGAATCGGTGCCGGAACCTGAGGATTCGTCTCCAGTGCTGACATGGATCTTGGCGTACTTCTGGAGTCTCCCCAGGGGAGTCAGTCGTCGTCTCGAGTGGGGGCATGCACGTGTGCTTTACTCCCGAGTTGTGCCAGCAGTGTCACGCTTCCCTTCTCGTGGATCAAGGGACCTGTGGCTTTCCCTGGAGGCTTTCCCACGAGGCTTTACCAAGAGGCTTTCCCACAGGGCTGTCCCACGTGCCAACGTGGTGTGAGTTGATCCTCGGCTTGAAAATCGACGCAGTGCAGGGAAAACAGGTTTCCGAGAAATGGACTGAGACATCTGGGGGACTCTGGGAATGGTGGCACGACCCTGGAGTTCCTCTCGCCTTTCCTGAGGAGAGCGCCTCCTCTTGAGATGTGACGGGAACATCGGGTATTCTATCCCGAACACGCAGGGAAAGGATCCCTCCTCTAGAGCAAGGAGGCGGAAACGGGGCTCCTCTGGTTGTGGGCGGGATTCTCGTGCTTCCTCTCGAGTGGAGACGGGTATGTCGGGGAACTTCTTGAGTTGCAGCAAGGGTGTGAAGGACCCTTTGGAAGTTCCAGAGGTAAGGTGTGATTAGCCTCGAGATACCTCAGCGGTAATGGGACTCAGCTCGCCTGGAGGGGAGAACCTCCTGGATATTCTCGAGTTGCGGCAGGTGCTCTCGACTTACGACGGGGACCTCAGGGACCCACTCTGGTGGCCTCAGGAAAGGCCAGTCCCCATGCGAGTTTCTCTGTGGCCTCACGGGATTCCTCTCCCGTAGATGCCAGGGCCTAAGACCTTGTGTGGTGTCGGTGCCGGAAGCTGAGGATTCCTCTCCAGTGCTGACATGGATCTTGGGGTACTTCTCGAGTCTCCCCAGGGGTGTCAGTCTTCGTCTCGAGTGGGGCCATGCACGTGCACTTTCCTCCCGAGCTGTAGCAGCAGTGTCCGCTTGCCTTAGCGTGGATCAAGGGATCTGTGGCTTTCCCTCGAGGCTTTCCCACGAGGCTTTCCCACAGGGCTGTCCCACGTGCCACTGTGGTGTGAGTCGATCCTCGGCTTGAAAGTCAAGGCAGTGCAGGGAATACAGGTTTCCCTGGAATGGACTGAGACATCTGGGGTACTCAGGGAACGGTGGCACGACCCTGGAGTTCCTCTCGCCTTTCCTGTGGAGAGCGCCTCCCCTTGAGATGCGACCTGAACGTCGGGAATTCTTTCCCGAGCATCCAGGGAAAGGATCCCTCCTCTCGAGCTAGGAGGCGGAAACGGGGCTCCTCTGGATGTGGGCGGGACTCTCGTGCTTCCTCTCGAGTGGAGACGAGTATGTCGGGGAACTTCTTGAGTTGCAGCAAGGGTGTGAAGGACCCTTTATAAGTTCCAGGAGGTTAGGTGTGATTAGCCTTGAGACGCCTCAGCGGAAATGGGCCTCATCTTGCCTGGAGGGGAGAACCTCCTGGATTTTCTCGAGTTGCGGCAGGTGCTCTCGACTTACGACTGGGACCTCAGGGACCCGCTCTGGTGGCCTCAGGAAAGGCCAGTCCCCATGCGAGTTGTTCGGGGGCCTCTCGGGATTCCTCTCCCGTCGATGCTGGGGCCTAAGATCTTGTGTGGAGTCAGTGACGGAACCTGAGGATTCCTCTCCAGTGCCGACATGGATCTTGGGGTACTTTTGGAGTCTCACCAGGGCAGTCAGTCCTCGTCTCGAGTGGGGTCCTGCTCGTGCGCTTTCCTCCCGAGCTGTAGCAGCACTGTCGCGCTTCCCTTAGCGTGGATCAAGGTATCTGTGTCTTTCCCTCGAGGCTTTCCCACGAGGCTTTCCCACAGGGCTGTCCCACGTGCCACGGTGGTGTGAGTTGATCCTCGGCTTGAAAGTCGATGCAGTTCAGGGAAAACAGTTTTCCCTTGAATGGACTGAGACATTCAGGGGACTCTGGGAATGGTGGCACGACCCTGGAGTTCCTCTCGCCTTTCCTGTGGAGAGCGCCTCCTCTTGAGATGCAACGGGAACGCAGGGAATTCTTTCCCGACCACGCAGGGAAGGATCCCTCCTCTCGAGTTAGGAGGCGGAAACGGGGCTCCTCTGGATGTGGGCGGGACTCTCGTGCTTCCTCTCGAGTGGAGACGGGCTATGTCGGAGAACTTCTTGAGTTGCAGCAAGGGTGTGAAGGACCCTTTGGAAGATTCCAGATGTTAGATATGATTAGCCTCGAGACGCCTAGGCGGAAAATGGGCCTCATCTCGCCTGCAGGGAGAACCTCCTGGATGTTCTCGAGTTGCGGCAGGTGCTCTCGACTTACGACGGGGCCCTCAGGGCCCCGCTCTGGTGGCCTCAGGAAAGGCCAGTTCCCTTGCGAGTTGCTCGGGGGCCTCTCGGGATTCCTCTCCCGTCGATGCCGGGGCCTAAGACCTTGTGTGGAATCGGTGCCGAAACCTGAGGATTCGTTCTCCAGTGCTGACATGGATCTTGGCGTACTTCTGGAGTCTCCCAGGGGAGTCAGTCGTCGTCTCGAGTGGGGGCATGCACGTGTGCTTTACTCCCGAGTTGTGCCAGCAGTGTCACGCTTCCCTTCTCGTGGATCAAGGGACCTGTGGCTTTCCCCTGGAGGCTTTCCCACGAGGCTTTACGCAGAGGCTTTCCCACAGGGCTGTCCGGGCCTGGTTCCCAGTGCCAACGTGGTGTGAGTTGCTCTCCATCGTCGGCTTGAAAATCGCGCAGCTGTGGGAAAACAGGTTTCCGACGAACGATGGACTGAGACATCTGGGGGGACTTCCTCCGGGATCGTTTTGGCCACGGACCTGGAGTTCCTTCGCCTTTCCTGAGGAAGGCGCACTCCTCTTGGAATGTCGACGTGGGAACCACTCGGGCTTTTCTATCACGAACACGCAGGAAAGGATCCCTCCTCTAGAGCCAAGGGAGGCGGAAACGGGGCTCCGTTGGTATGGTGGGCGGATTCTGTGCAGTTCCTCTCAGTGGTGGAGTCACGGGTTATGGTCGGGGGAACTTCTTGAGGTTCTGGAGTCCGGGGCGGAGGGGGCCTCGGGGGGCCAGAGGGTGTGATCAGGACCCTTTGGAAGTTCCAGACCGGTTAAGGTGTGATTAGCCTCGACGATTACCTCGCGGTAATGGGATCAGTCGCCTGAGAGGGGAGAACCTCCTGGATATTCTCGAGTTGCGGCAGGTGCTCCTCGTTCGACGACGGGGACTCCAGGGACCCACTCTTGGTGGCCTCAGGAAAGGCCAGTCCCATGCGAGTTTCCCTCTGTGGCCTCACGGGACTTCCTTCTCCCGTTAGATGCCAGGGCCTAAGACCTTGTGTGGTGTCGTGCCGAAGCTTGAGGTTCCTTCTCAGTGCTGACATGGATCTTGGGGTACTTCTCGCAGTCTCCCCAGGGTGTCAGTCTTCGTCTCGAGTGGGGCCAATGCACGTGCCGCACTTCCTCCGAGCTGTAGCAGCAGTGTCCCGCTTGCCTTAGCGTGGATCACGGGATCTGCTGGCTTTCCTTCGAGGTTTCCCACGGAGGCTTTCCACAGGGCTGTCCACGTGCCCACTGTGGTGTGAGTCGATCCTCGGCTTGAAAGTCAACGCAGGTGCAGGGAATAACAGGTTTCCCTGGAATGGACTGGACATCTGGGTACTCAGGGAATCGGTGGCACGACCCTGGAGTTCTCCTCGCTTTCCTGTGAGAGAGCGCCTCCCCTTGAGATGCGACCTGGAACGTCGGAATTTCTTTCGGAGCAATCCAGCGGGAAAGGATCCCTCTCTCTCGAGGCTAGGAGGCGGAAACGGGGCTCTCTGGATGTTGGCGGGACTCTCGTGCTTCCTCTCGAGTGGAGACCAGTTATGTCGGGACTTCTTGGGTTGCAGCAACAGGGTGTAGGACCCTTTAAGTTCGGAGTTAGGTGTGATTAGCCTTTGAGATCGCCTCAGCGGGAAATGGGCCTCCTCTTGCCTGGAGGGGAGAAACTCCTGGATATTCTCGGTGCGGCAGGTGCTCTCGACTTACGACGGGGACCTCAGGGACCCACTCTGGTGGCTCAGGAAAGGCCAGTCACCATGCGGAGTTTCTCTGGTGGGCTCACGGGATTCCGTCTCCCGTAGATGCCAGGGCCTAAGACCTTGTGTGGTGTCGGTGCGGAAGCTGAGGATTCTTCTCCAGTGCTGACAGGATCTTGGGGTACTTCTCGGAGTCTTCCCCAGGGGTGTCAGTCTTCGTCTCGAGTGGGGGGCCATCGACGTGCACTTTCTCGAGCTGTACGCAGTGTCCCGCTTCCCTCTCGCGTGGATCAAGGGATCTGTGGCTTTTCCACTGAGGCTTTCACCACAGGGCTGTCCCACGTGCCACTGGTGGTGTGAGTCGATCTCGGCCTGAAAGTCCAAGGCAGTGCAGGGGTATACAGGTTTCCCTGGAATGGACTGAGACATCTGGGGTACTCAGGGAACGGTGGACGCCCTGGATCCTCTCGCCTTTCCTGTGGGGAGCGCCTCCCTTGGAGATGCGACCTGAACGTCGCGATTCTTTCCCGAGCATCCAGGGTAGATCCCTCCTCTCGAGCTAGGAGGCGGAACGGGGGCTCCTTGGATGTGGGCGGGACTCTCGTGTTCCTCTCGAGTCGGAGACGGTACTGTCGGCGACTTCTTGAGTTGCGAGCAAGGTGCTGAAGGACTTTATATGTTCCAGGGTTAGGTGTGATTAGCCTTGAGCGCTCAGGGAATGGCTCTCATCTCGCCTGGAGGGGAGGGGAACTCCTGGATTTTCTCGAGTTGGGCAGGTGCTCTCGACTTACGGCTTGGACCTCAGGCGCCCGCTCTGGTGGCCTTCAGAAAGGCCAGTCCCATGCGAGTTGTTCGGGGCCTTCTGGGATTCCTCTCCCGTCGATGTGGGGCTAGATCTTTGTGTGGGTCAGTGACGGAACCTGGGATTCTCCAGTGCGACATGGGTCTTTGGGTATTTTGGAGTCTCCCAGGGGAGTCAGTCCTGTCTCAGTGGGGGTCCTGCTCGTGCGCTTTCCTCCCGAGTGTAGCAGCACTGTCGCGCTTCCCTTAGCGTGGATCCAAGGTATCTGTGTCTTTCTCGAGCTTTCCACGAGGCTTTCCACAGGGCTGTCCACGTGAGCCTCGGTGGTGTGAGTTGATCTCGGCTTGCAAAGTCGATGCAGTTCAGGGAAAACAGTTTTCCCTGGAATGGACTGGAATTCAGGGGACTCTGGGAATGGGGGGCACGACCTGGAGTTCCTCTCGCCTTTCCTGTGGAGAGCGCTTGCTCTTTGAGATGCACACGGGAACGCAGGGGATTTCTTTCCGACACGCAGGGAAAGGTCTCCTTCGAGGTGAGGCGCGAACGGGGTCCTTGATGTGGGGGACTCTGGTGCTTCTCTCGAGTGAGGGCGGGCTATGTCGGAGAACTTCTTGAGTTGCACAAGGTGTGTGAAAGGACCCTTTGGAAGTTCCGATGTTATGTATGATTAGCCTCGAGGCGCCTAGGCGCGAAAGGCCTCATCTCGCCTGCAGGGGAGACGTCTGATGTTTCGAGTTGGCGGCCAGGTGCTTCGACTTGACGGGGGCCTCAGGGCCCTCTGGTGGCCTCGAAAGGCCAGTTCCTTGCGAGCTTGCTCGGGGGCCCTCGGGCTCCTCTCGTCGATGCCGGGGCTTAAACGTTGTGTGGAATCGGGTGCCGAAACCTGGAATCGTCTCCAGTGCTGGCGATGCGGTCTCGCGTACTTTGGAGTCTCCAAGGGAGTCGTCGTGTCTCGCATGTCGGGGGCATGCGTGTGCTTTACTCCGAGTTGTGCCAGCGTGTCCGCTTCCCTTCTCGTGGTCAAGGGGGCTTTCACCTGTGCGGCTTTCCCTGGAGCTTTCCCGATGCATTGAGCGGTGTATTCATCAGGGCTTTCGATTGTTTTTTCCTGCGTGCAAACTTGGAGTGGTGATAGTCAGATGGTGGGTTGGTTCGTGGTGAAGATGTGTCTCAGCTTAGGGATACAGGAATGAAGGCAAGTGTTTCCCCGGAAATGGCCTGAGACTATGTAGCGCGATTGTTCTCTGCGGGATTTATGTGTCGGCTTGGACACCCCTAGGAGTTCTTCTCACTTCCGCTCTTATCCTTGTTAGAGGAGCGCGTAAGGATCTAATTTTGTGATGTCGCAGGGGTGTGTGTTCAAGATCGGTTCTGGTATGTCATACTTTGATCATCGGCAAGAGGTGTGGGTCAAGCATAATTTTCTTTCATTTTCAATTTTACTAATCTACTCATAGTTACCGCATAGGGAAAAGGTATTCTCTTACTATATTTTGTAGGCACAGGAGGCGGAATACCTGAGGGACTCCTCTTGGTATGGTGCGGGATTCTCGTGCTTATACTCACAGAAATTTTGAGTAGTAGAATGAACTGTGGACTTTTGGGTCATAAGTGTGTGTTTTTCTTGTGTGATGGGTCAGCGCATATACGGGTCTGTGTTAATCGGCTCTTCTGTTGGATGTTCCAGGGTTATGTGTGAGGTAGTAAGTCAGGTTCAGTTGGAATACCTCAGTGAAATTATTTGTAAATAAAGTGTTTTTGATTTGTGTCTAATTGGGACTTCTAGCTCGCTTGGGTATATGGAGGGAGAATACTCTGTGTATTTATTGAGTTCTCGATTGTAGACATAGGCAAGAAATGTGTTCGCAGACTTCGACGTGGACCTCAGGGACTCCCACCTGGTGGCTCTCGGATTGGCATGTTCCCAATGGAGTTTCTTGTGTGGCTACACGGATTCCTTCCCGTAGATGCCAGGGCTAAAGTTATGTTGTTAACACTACGCTGATCACTTTTTAAAAATATGGTGCGGTAAGCTTGTGTGTTACGTTCTCCAGTGTCTGATTTCACTGT
>NW_017208325.1:0-3981 GCF_001704415.2 Capra hircus | reverse complement strand
GTTCCTCTCACCTTTCCTGTGGAGGCGCCTCCTCTGAGATGACGGGGAATGCCGGGAAATTCTTTCCCGACACGCAGGGAAAGGATCCCTCCTCTCGAGCTAGGAGGCGGAAACGGGGTTCCTCTGGATGTCGGCGGGACTAGCGTGCTTCCTCTCGAGTGGAGACGGGTATGTCGGGGAACTTCTTGAGTTCACAAGGGTGTGAAGGACCTTTGGAAGTTCAGAGGTTAGGTGTGATTAGCCTCGAGACGCCTCAGCGGAAATGGGCCTAATCTCGCATGAGGGGGAAACTCCTGGATTTTCTCGAGTTGCAGCAGGTACACTCGCTTACGATGGGGACCTCAGGGACCCGCTCTGGTGGCCTCAGGAAAGGCCAGTCCGCATGCGAGTGCTCGGCCTCTCGGGATTCCTCTCCCGTTGATGCTGGGCTAAGACCTTTGTGTGGATTCAGTGCCGGAACCTGAGGATTCCTCTCCAGTGCTGACATGGATCTTGGGGGTACTTCTGGAGTCTCCCCAGGGGAGTCAGTCCTCGTCTCGACTGGGGGCATGCACGTGCGCTTTCCTCCCGAGCTGTAGCAGCAGTGTCGTGCTTCCCTTCGCTTGGATCAAGGGATCTGTGGCTTTCCCACGAGGCTTTCCCACAGGGCTGTCCCACGTGCCACCGTGGTGTGAGTCGATCCTCGACTTGAAAGTCGAGGCAGTGCAGGGAAAAAAGGTTTCCCTGGAATGGACTGAGACATCTGGGGGACTCTGGAATGGTTGGCACAACCCTGGAGTTCCTCTCGCCTTTCCTCTGGAGAGCACCTCCTCTTGAGATGCGACGGGAACGCCGGGAATTCTTTCCCCAACACGCAGGGAAAGGATCCCTTCTCTCGAGCTAGGAGGCGTAAACGGGGCTCCTCTGGATGTGGGAGGAACTCTCGTGCTTCCACTCGGGTGAGACGGGTATGTCGGGAACTTCTTGAGTTGCAGCAAGGGTGTGAAGAACCCTGTGGAAATTCCAGAGTTTAGGTGTGATTAGCCTCGAAACGCCTCAGCGGAAATGGGCCTCATCTCGCCTGGAGGGCAGAACCTCCTGAATTTTCTCGAGTTGCGCAGGTGCTCTCGACCTATACGACGGGGACCTCAGGGACCCTGTCTGGTGGCCTCAGGAAAGGCCAGTCCCCATTTGAGTTGCTCGGAGGCCTCTCAAGATTACTCTCCCTTCGATGCTGGGTCCTAAGACCTTGTGTGGAGTCGGGTGCCAGAACAAGAGTATTCCTCCCCAGTGCTGACATGGATCTTTAGGTACTTCTGGAGTCTCCAAGGAGAGTCAATCTTCGTCGAGTGGGGGAATGCAGGTGCGCTTTCCTCCCGAGCTGTAGCAGCAGTGTCACGCTTACCATCTAGTGGATCAAGGGATCATTGGCTTTCCTCGAGCCCTTTCCCACGTGGCTTTCCCACAGGGCTTTCCCACGTGCCACCGTGGTGTGAGTCGATCCTCGGCTTGAGTCGATCAGTGCAGGGAAAACAGGTTTCCCTGGAATGGACTGAGACATCTGGGGGACTCTGGGAATGGTGGCACGACCTTGGAGTTCCTCTCGCCTTTCCTGTGGATAGCGCCTCCTCTTGGGATGCGACTGGAATGCCGGAAATTCTTTTCCGACCACGCAGGGAAAGGATCCTCCTCTCCAGCAAGAGGCGGAAACGGGGCTCCTCTGGATGTGGGGCGGGACTCTCGTGCTTCCTCTCGAGTGGAAACGGGTATGTCGGGGAACTTCTTGAGTTGCAGCAAGAGTGTGAAGGACCCTTTGGAAGTTCCAGAGGTTAGGTATGATTAGCCTCCAGACGCCTCAGCACAAATGGTCCTCATCTCGCCTGGAGGGGGAATCTCCTGGATTTTCTCCAGTTGCGGCAGGTGCTCTCGACTTCCGACGGGGACCTCAGGGACCCTCTCTGGTGGCCTCAGGAAAGGCCAGTCCCATAGGAGTTGCTCGGGGGCCTCTCGGATTCCTCTCCCGTCGATGCCGGGCCTAAGATCTTGTGTGGAGTCGATGCCGGAAGCTGAGCATTCCTCTCCAGTGCTGACATGGATCCTGGGGTATTTCTGGAGTCTCCTCAGTGGAGTCAGTCCTTGTCTCGAGTGGGGGCATGCACGTGCTGCTTTCCTCCCGAGCTGTAGCAGCAGTGTCACGCTTCCCTTCGCGTGGATCAAGGGATCAGGGGCTTTCCCTCGAGGCTTTCCCACGAGGCATTCCCACGAGGCTTTCCCACAGGGATGTCCCACGTGCCACCGTGGTGTGAGTCGATCCTCGGCTTGAAAGTCGAGCAGCAGTGCAGGGAAAACAGTTTTCCCTGGAATGGACTGAGATATCTGGGGACTCTGGGAATGTCGCACGACCCTGGAGAATCCTATCGCCTTTCCTGTGGAGAGTGCCTCCTCTTGAGATGCGACGGGACGCCGGGAATTCTTTCCGACCACGCAGGGAAAGGATCCCTCCTCTCGAGCTAGGAGGCGGAAACGGGGCTCCTCTGGATGTGGGCGGGACTCTCGTGCTTCCTCTCGAGTGGAGACGGGTATGTCGGGCAACTTCTTGAGTTGCAGCAAGGGTGTGAAGGACCCTTTGGATGTTACAGAGGTTAGGTCTGATTAGCCTCGAGACGCCTCAGCACGAATGGGCCTCATCTCGCCTGGAGGGAGAACCTCCTGGATTTTCTCGAGTTGCGGCAGGTGCTCTCGACTTGCGTCGGGGACCTCAGGGACCCGCTCTGGTGGCCTCAGGAAAGGCCAGTCCCCATGCGAGATGCTCGGGGCCATTCGGGATTCCTCTCCCGTCGATGCCGGGCCTAAGACCTTGTGTGGAGTAGGTGCCGGAACCTGAGGATTTCTGTCCAGTGCTGACATGGATCATGGGTACTTCTGGAGTCTCCCCAGGGGAGTCAGTCCTCGGCTCTAGTGGGGCATGCACGTGTGTTTCCTCCCGAGCTGGAGGAGCAGTGTCACGCTTCTTGTCAAGTGGATCAAGGGATCAGTGGCTTTCCCTCGAGGCTTTCCACGAGGCTTTCCCACAGGGCTGTCCACGTGCCACCGTGGTGTGACTCGATCCTCGGCTTGAAAGTCGAGGCAGTGCAGCGAAAACAGGTTTCCCTTGAATGGACTGAGACATCTGGGGGACTCTGCGAATGGTTGCACCACCCTGGAGTTCCTCTCGCCTTTCTGTGGAGAGCGCCTCCTCTTGAGGTGCGACGGGAACGCCGGGAATTCTTTCCCGAACACGCAGGGAAAGGATCCCTCCTCTCGAGCTATGAGGCGGAAACGTGGTTCCTCTGGATGTGGCGGGACTCTCGTACTTCCTCTCGAGTGGAGACGGGTATGTCGGGGAACTTTCTTGAGTTGCAGCAAGGGTGTCAAGGAACCTTTGGAAGTTCCAGAGGTTAGATGTGATTAACCTGGAGACGCCTGAGCAGAAATGGGCCTCATCTCGCCTGGAGGGGAGAACCTCCTGGATTTTCTCGAGTTGCGGTAGGTGCTCTCGACTTACGACGGGGACCTCAGAGACCTTCTCTGGTGGCCTCAGGAAAGGCCAGTCCCATGCGAGTTGCTCGGGGGCCTCTCGGTATTCCTCTCCGTCGATGCTGGGGCCTAAGACCTTGTGTGGATACAGTGCTGGAACCTGAGGATTCCTCTCAAGTGCTGACATGGATCTTGGGTACTTCTGGAGTCTCCCCATGGGAGTCAGTCCTCGTCTCGATTGGCGGCATGCACGTGGCTTTCCTCCGAGCGGTAGCAGCAGTGTCACGCTTCCATAGGTGGATCAAGGGATCTGTGGCTTTCGCTTGAGGCTTTCCACGAGGATTTCCCATGAGGCTTTCCCACAGGGCTGTCCCACGTGCCACCGTGGTGTGAGTCGATCCTCGGCTTGAAAGTCAAGGCATTGCAGGGAAAAAGGTTTCCCTGGAATGGACTGAGACATCTGGGGGACTCTGGGAATGTTGGCAC
>NW_017208324.1:0-3981 GCF_001704415.2 Capra hircus | reverse complement strand
AGATACTGGTGCGATGCACGCAGAGCCCCTTTGAAAGACAATCTGACAGTTTTTTTTTTTCAGTAACCACGTGGGACAAGCACTGAATTCTGTGTATGACAAGCGGTGGAAGCCAGGTATCTTACCATTGGAAGGCAAAGTTCCAGATAAACAAAAGGAAACGTTACAATGTCCATGTCGTGGTGGATCAGGTTGGAGACATCATCACAAATTACCTTTAACTGAATATGTTCAAAGGTGAGCTGGAATACATGGAGATATATCTCCATGTATTGTCAGCTGAGCATATTGAGCTCCTACATGTATGTTTTAAATATCTTCTCTAATAAAAGGGAACAGGAAACATCTCCGATGGCCTGGTGGTAAAGAAGCTGCCTACCGATGCAGGGAACACGGGTTCAATTCCTGTGTAGAAGATTCCACACGCCCAGGGGCAATGAAGCCTTGAACAACTCTTGACGTTTGCATGCTCCAGAGCCCAAGTTCTGCACACAGAGAAAGCACTGCAATGAGAAGCCATGGCACAGCAACTAGAAGGTAGCCTCTGCTCACTACAACTAGACAAAGGAGCAATAAAGACCCAGCACAGTCAAAAATAATGTCATGTTAAAAAAGGACAGTTCTTTGAAGAAATGACTGAGACTAGGGGTGAGACTGTAAATATATGAGCCAGGGTCATCTTCAATTATGAGAAATTAAAGAAACTAAAGACAACTATCAAGCTGTCCAAACGGATACAAATGAATGACGACACAGTGTTATCTGTATACACCAGCAAATAACAATCTGAAAGGGAATTGAAACAAACAATTCCCCTTCAATCACGTCAACATTAATAAAAGACTTTGCTATGGATGGAATGAGGATGACAAGACTGGCACACTGGAAATGATACATGATTGCTGAAAAATACCCTCAAGCCATGGACAGAGACTCCATAGCGATGACAAGACTTCAGTTGGCAATACCGTGGAATGCATCTGCCATCTGAAATGAAGATTCAATATGAATTACAAAAGGCTGAAAGGTGGCTGCTAAACCACAAAAGATGCCAGCATTCTTGGCCTCCAGAGGAGAATTCAATCCAGGGCAAGTGACGAAGCTTGATGGCTCAGAGGTTTTCTGTGAAAAAGTTTGATTCAAGTAGAAAAGAGATCGAGAGAGCTGCTGACGTAGACATTCAAAGGGGGAAGAAAGAGTACCCCTGCTAGTCTTTAGCCAGATGTTATACAGCCACTAGCAGTCTGCTAAGGAAAGAAAGACAATGTCTCAGAGAATGGCACCAGGCCCCTCACCCACAGCATGCATTGAGATCACATTGGCAGCAGATGAGTCATCCCAGGCCAGAAAATGATGGACATGAATCTTGAAGAAAGGCAGATTTCCAAGCAAATATATAGTTTCATTCACAGAGGTTAAGAGAACCAGGTATGAGTAAGACAAACCGGTTTGTCGAGTCGTTTCTGAGCCCTTAGGGGGAACTGACCTGAAGACATTAACATACCTTAAGACAAACATTTCCATAAGAACAATGCATTGCTTAGTTCAAGGTTTGAGAAAAGTTAAATTCAGGTGGAGCCAGGAGTTGTCATGGCAACACAGAATTTTCAGAGAAACCTTCTTTTACATTTGTATCAAGATGGAGAAAAAAAAACGCAGCCCTCTTTGGTCTCCTCCTGCCTCTTAAGAGAGAGAAAAAAACGTCTGACACTTGCAGTTTATTTTCTCTGTCTGGAGACCCCTGGCCTTCCTGCCTGTTATCCTCTCCAGGCCTGTAGGAAGCAATCCACTCGGCTGCTTGGGAAAAGCGCGCGGGTCTGAGCTGTATGCAAAGGGGTGAAGCGGTAAAACCCTCGGCCCAAAGGCGAGGCTTTTTCTGCGATCGCCATTTCAGTCGGCTCCGAGACTGCAAACAAAGGGCAGAAGACATGGTTCCCTGCTCCGCCGAGTCCGAGTTCCCCTTACCTGTGGTCCACAGCCCTGCGCTCTGCTCGCTGGATGCCAATCGACGGGGACCCAGGAGCCCACGAAACGAGCAGTCCCAGCTGCAATGGCGAGCCCTGAGAGCACAACTGGGGACCCTGGCCGAGGCGCCGCCATGTTCACCCGCCCCAGACCCGCTCCCGTGAGCCGCGCCCTGACCAGCCGCCCAGGCTCGCCCGCCCCCAGGCGCGCACGGTGCGCCCCGCCCCCACGCCCCTGCCAGGCCAGGCCGCGGACCGCGACTGCCTCCAGGGGAAACACAAGGACAAGCAGATCCACCCCACCGAGACAACCAAGCTTTTTCTCAGCTCATCTGTCTATGATTTAGGGATAAGAAGCAAAGATGACCTAGGACAGCCATGATATTCTATAGAGCCAGACCCTGGCGCGCAGAGGCTTGAAGAGGGCCCGGGAGCGCTGCCTGAAACAGCAAGCCTCTGTAGCATAGCGGTTAGGCAGGCTGGTAAGTCAGGCAGACTAGGGTCTGTAGGTCAGGAGTTCAAGTCCCGGTTTAACTCTTTCCCTTTTAGGGGCGGGGGACCACAAGAGGCGGGGCTTAGACCAGAAAGTTTCTTTTGATTTTAGAGGTTTATTGTGAAGCTTAGGGTTAGGGTTCGGGCAACCCCCCAACTCGCTCGGGTTCGGGTTCGGGGTTAGGGTTAGAATTCGGGGAACCCCCCTTCTTAAGTTCGGGTTTGGGTTAGGGTTCAGGTCAGGGTCAGGGTTCAGGTTACGGTTAGGGCTTAAAGTGAGCGCTAATGGGGCCCATAGTTCTTTATTAGCCTGCCCTGGCGGGCCGAGGCTTGAAGAGTGCCTGGGAGCAGCATGAAACCCGGGGGCTTTGTTAGCATAGCGGTTAGGCTGACGGCCGAGTAAACATGCAATCTGGCTTTGTGGGTCAGAAGTTCCAGTCCGGGCTTGCCTTTTTTGCTTTGAGCGGATGGGGGACCGCAAGGGGCGGGGCTTAGGCCAGAAAAGTTTCTTTTTCTTTTAGAGTTTTATTGTTAGGGTTAGGGTTAGGGTTAGGGTGCCGGCATCCCCTCAACTTGTTAGGGTTCAGGTTCAGAGTTCGGGTTACGGGAATCCCCCTTCTTAGGGTTTGATTCGGGTTCGGGTTAGGGTTCAGGGTTCGGGTTGGGGTTTGGAGTTCAGGGTTTGGGGTTCCGGGTTCGCGGTTCTCGTTTGGGGTTTGGGGTTCCGATTAGGGGTTCAAGGTTCAGCTTAGGGGTTTGGGGTTTTGGGGATCAGGTTATGGGTTCTCGGTTCAGATTAGGGGTTTGCAGTTGGGTTTGGGGTTTGAGGATCGGGTTAAGGGTTTGGGGTTTGGGCTCGCGGTTTGAGTTTGGGCTTGGGTTTGGGTTTGGGATCAGGTTAGGTTTCGGATTGGTTTAGAGGTTGCAGTTGGGGTTTGGGGTTTGATTAGGGTTAGGGGTTTGGGGTTTGAGGTTCACGGTTGGGTTGGGATCGGTTAGGGTTTGGGAGGGTTCGCGTTAGGATTTGGGGTTTGGGGTTCGGGGTAGGGATTCTCGGTTCGGGTTAGGGGTTGGCAGTTTAGGTTAAGGCTTAGGGTTTGGGTTTTGGAGTTTGGGATTTGGGTGAGGGGTTCGCGGTTTGGGGGTTCCAGTTATGGTTTGGGGTTTGGGTTGAGGGTTGGGGGTTGGGGATTAGGGGTTCGGTTTTCTGGGTTGACGGTTTGGGTTAGGGATTAGGGGTTTAGGATTTGGGTTTGGGGTTTGGGGATTCGGGTTTTGAGGTTCCGATTAGGGGTTGAGTATGTGAGGTTTGTGGTTCGGGGGTCGAGATTTGAGGTTTGGGGTTTGGGGTTCAGGGTTGGGTTCATGGTTTGGGTTGGGGGGTGTGAGGTGCAGTTTCGAGTTTTTGCTGTTCGGGTTAGGAATTAGGGTTGGCAGTTCGGGGTTCGCTTAGAGGTTTGGGGTGTGCGGTTTTGGATTTGAGGTTTGGGGTTCCGGTTAGGGGTTTGGGGTTTGGGGTTCGGGT
>NW_017208323.1:0-3982 GCF_001704415.2 Capra hircus | reverse complement strand
AGCGGAAATGGGCCTCTTCTCGCCTGGAGGGAAACCTCCTGATTTATCGAGTTGCAGCAGGTGCTCTCACTTACGATGGGACCTCAGGACCCGCTCTGGTGACCTCAGGAAAGGCCAGTCCCCATGCGAGTTGCTTGGGGCCTCTCGGATTCCTCTCTCGTCGATGCCAGGGCCAAAGATCTTGTATGGAGTCGGTGCCGGAACCTGAGCATTCCTCTCCAGTGCAGACATGGATCCTGGGTTACTTCTGGAGTCTCCCCAGGGGAGTCAGTCCTCGTCTCGAGTGGGGGCATGCACGTGCGCTTTCCTCCCGAGCTGTAGCAGCAGTGTCACGCTTCCCTTCGCGTGGATCAAGGGATCTGTGGCTTTCCCTCGAGGCTTTCCAACGAGGCTTCCCACAGGGCTGTCCCACGTGCCACCATGGTGTGAGTCGATCTTCGCTTGAAAGTCGAGGCAGTGCAGGGAAAGCAGGTTTCCCTGGAATGGACTGAGACATCCTGGGGACTCTGGGAATGCGGAACGACCCTGGAGTTCCTCTCGCCTTTCCTGTGGAGGGCGCCTCCTCTTGAAATGCGACGGAAACGCCAGGAATTCTTTCCCGACGACGCAGGGAAAGGATCCCTCCTCTCGAGCTAGGAGGCGGAAACGGGGCTCCTCTGGATGTGGGCGGGACTCTCGTGCTTCCTCTCGAGTGTAGACGGGTATGTCGGGGAACTTCTTGAGTTGCAGCAAGGGTGTGAAGTCGCTTTGGGAGCTCCAGAGGTTAGGTGTGATTAGCCTCGAGATGCCTCAGCGGAAATGGCACTCATCTCGCCTGGAGGGGAGAACCTCCTGGATGTTCTCGAGTTGCGGCAGGTGCTCTCGACTTTCGACGGGGACCTCAGGGACCCGCTCTGGTGGCCTCAGGAAAGGCCATTCCCCATGGGAGTTGCTCGGGGGACTCTTGCGATTCCTTTTCCTTCGATGCTGCGGCCTAAGACCTCGTGTGGAGTCGGTGCCAGAACCTGAGGATTCCTCTCCAGTGCTGACATGGATCTTGGGGTACTACTGGAGTCTCCCCAGGAGACTCAGTCCTCGTCTCGAGTGGGGGCATGCACGTGCGCTTTCCTCCCGAGCTGTAGCAGCAGTGTCACGCTTCCCTTCGCGTGGATCAAGGGATCTGTGGCTTTCCCTCGAGGCTTTCCCACGGCTTTCCACGAGGCTTTCCCACAGGGTTGCCCCACGTGCCACCGTGGTGTGAGTCGATCCTCGGCTTGAAAGTCGATGCAGTGCAGGGAAAACAGGTTTTCCTGGAATGGACTGAGACACCTGGTTGTCTCTGGGAGTGGTGTCAGGACCCTGGAGTTCCTCTCGCCTTTCCTGTGGAGAGCGCCTCCTCTTGAGATGCGACGGGAACACCGGGAATTCTTTCCCGACCAAGCAGGGAAAGGATCCCTCATCTCAGGCTAGGACTCGGAAACGGGGCTCCTCTGGATGTGGCCGGGACTCTTGTGCTTCCTCTCAAGTGGAGACGGGTATGTCGGGGAACTTCTTGAGTTGCAGCAAGGTGTGAAGAACCCTTTGGAAGTTCCAGAGGTTAGGTGTGATTAGCCTCGAGACGCCTCAGCAGAAATGGGCCTCATCTCGCCTGGAGGGGAGAACCTCCTGGATTTTCTCGAGTTGCAGCAGGTGCTCTCGACTTACTACGGGGACCTCAGGGACCCGCTCTGGTGGCCTCAGGAAAGGCCAGTCCCCATGCGAGTTGCTCGGGGGCCTCTCGGGATTCCTCTCCCGTCTATGCCGGGCATTAGATCTTGTGTGGACTCGGTGCCGGAACCTTAGCATTCCTCTCCAGTTCTGACATGGATCTTGGGGTTCTTCTGTAGTCTCCCAGTGGAGTCAGTCCTCGTCTCGAGTGGGGCATGCACATGCGCTTTCCTCTCGAGCTGTAGCAGCAGTGTCACGCTTCCCTTCGCGTGGATCAAGGGATCTGTGGCTTTCCCTCGAGGCTTTCCAACGAGGCTTTCCCACAGGGCTGTCCCACGTGCCACCATGGTGTGAGTCGATCTTCGCTTGAAAGCCGAGGCAGTGCAGGGAAAGCAGGTTTCCCTGGAATGGACTGAGACATCCTGGGGACTCTGGGAATGTGGAACGACCCTGGAGTTCCTTTCGCCTTTCCTGTGGAGAGCGCCTCCTCTTGAGATGCGACGGAAACGCCAGGAATTGTTTCCCGACCACGCAGGGAAAGGATCCCTCCTCTCGAGCTAGGAGGCGGAAACGGGGCTCCTCTGGATGTGGGCGGGACTCTCGTGCTTCCTCTCGAGTGTAGACGGGTATGTCGGCGATCTTCTTGAGTTGCAGCAAGGGTGTGAAGTCGCTTTGGGCTCCAGAGGTTAAGTGTGATTAGCCTCGAGATGCCTCAGCGGAAATGGCACTCATCTCGCCTGGAGGGGAGAAACTCCTGGATGTTCTCGAGTTGCGGCAGGTGCTCTCGACTTACGACGGGGACCTCAGGGACCCGCTCTGGTGGCCTCTGGAAAGGCCAGTCCCCATGCGAGTTGTTCGGGGGCCTCTCGGGATTCCTCTCCCGTCGATGCCGGGGCCTAAGATCTTGTGTGGAGCTAGTGCTGGAACCTGAGTATTCCTTTCCAGTGCTGACGTGGATCTGGGGGGACTTCTGGAGTCTCCCCAGTAGAGTCAGTCCTCCTCTCGAGTGGGGGCATGCACGTGCGCTTTCCTTCCGAGCTGTAGCAGCAGTGTCATGCTTCCCTTCGCGTGGATCAAGGGATCTGGCTTTCCCTCGAGGCTTTCCCACGAGGCTTTCCCACGAGGCTTTCCCACAGGGCTGTCCCACAGGGCTGTCCACGTACCACCGTGGTGTGAGTCGATCCTCGGCTTGAAAGTCGACGCAGTGCAGGGGAAAACAGGTTTCCCTGGAATGGACTGAGACATCTGGTTGTCTCTGGGAATGGTGGCACGACCCTGGAGTTACTCTCGCCTTTCCTGTGGAAAACGCCTCCTCTTGAGATGCGATGGAAACGCTGGAATTCTTGACCGAACACGCAGGAAAGGATCCCTCCTCTCCAGCTAGGAGGCGGAAATGGGGCTACTGTGGATGTGGGTGGGACTCTCGTGCTTCTTCTCGAGTGGAGACGGGTATGTCGGGGAACTTCTTGAGTTGCAGCAAGGGTGTGAAGGACCCTTTGGAAGTTCCAGAGGTTAGGTGTGATTAGACTCGAGATGCCTCAGTGGAAATGGGCCTCATCTCGCCTGGAGGGGAGAACCTCCTGGATATTCTCGAGTTGCGGCAGGTGCTCTCGACTTACGACCGGGACCTCAGGGATCCGCTCTGGTGGCCTCAGGAAAGGCCAGTCCCCACGGGAGTAGCTCTCGGGCCTCTCGGGATTCCTCTCCCGTCGATGCCGGGCCTAAGATCTTGTGTGGAGTGGGTGCCGGAACCTTAGGATTCCTCTCCAGTGCTGACATGGATCTTGGGGTACTTCTGGAGTCTCTCCAGGGGAGTCAGTCCTCGTCTCGAGTGGGGGCATGCACGTGCGCTTTCCTCCCGAGCTGTAGCAGCAGTGTCACGCTTCCCATCGCGTGGATCAAGGGATCAGTGGCTTTCCCTCGAGGCTTTCCCACGAGGCTTTCCACGAGGGTTTCCTCAGGGCTGTCCCACGTGCCACCGTGGTGTGTAGATCCTCGGCTTGAAAGTCGAGACAGTGCAGGGAAAACAGGTTTGCCTGGAATGGACTGAGACATCTGGGGGACTCTGGAATGGTGGCACGACCCTGGAGTTCCTCTCGCCTTTCCTGTGGAGACCGCCTCCTCTTGAGATGCGACGAACACCGGGAATTCTTTCCCGACCACGCATGGAAAGGATCCCTCCTCTCGAGCTAGGAGCGGGAAACGGGGCTCCTCTGGATGTGGGCGGGACCATCGTGCTTCCTCTCGACTGGAGACGGTATGTCGGGAACTTCTTGAGTTGCAGCAAGGTTTAGAA
>NW_017208322.1:0-3982 GCF_001704415.2 Capra hircus | reverse complement strand
TTCTCAACAGTGAAAATTACTGTTTTTCTAAAAATTAGGGTATTTTTTAAATGCACGCTGTTTGCTGAGTTGTTCTGTTTTGTTTTTGTTTTTGGCTGTGCACTGGGTCTTAATTTCGGCTTCTGAGATCCAGTTCCCTGACCAAGGATCAAACTCAGGCCCCCTGCATTGGGAGCGCAGAGTCCTAGCCCTGGACCATAGTTCCCCCTAAAATTAGGGTCTTGAGTCAAGCTATGCTGGCAGGACTCTGGCTCAGCGGATCCCCGAGGTTCTCTTAAACTGTTGTGCATGTTCAGGAATCCCTGGGGCTCCAGCATTCATTCTGGAAACTTACAGAGTTGTCCACAACGTGGAAACCAAAAACCAGACATGATTCCTATCTCAAACTGCTTTCAGTTGACTGAGGAGCAGGTTAAAAAAAAAAAAAATTCCTCAGCCCTGTCTGTAGTCCCACCAGCCTGGACCCAGAGATGTGGATGAGGGATCAGACCGAAGTAGAGAGCTGACACAGTTACCACCAGGGAATAAAACCTGCTTGGATACTTTCCTTTCACTGTTCAGATTTCATTTTGTTTTTTTCATCTCCCTCTCCCTTCCTAAGCCCTGTTTATCAAGATGTTGAAGCCCCAGTGCTCACGTGTCCAACACCCAGTGTGCAAGACTCTAGGTTGTTTGGAGGAAATCTGTGTTTTACCTTCAGGTGGGTGTTCAGACATCCCCCCTGTTAATCCTGCCTGTAGTCCTGGGGACTACATCCTCCAGGAATATTAAAACCATTATAACTATTAAATTCTGCATTTTTGTAGTTGTGCCTATAAAATTTTAAATGATTCAGTGTTTACGCCACATCTCCTAGACTGCCCAGAAATAAAACATATACCTCTTTTCTCCTTCTGTGTCCCCCACTGTCCTTACAGAAAGTCTGGTCCCAAAGTTGCAGACAGGAGTTCAGCCTGCAGAGATGCAGCAGGGTAAACTCTGTGCAATGGGCCCAATTGTAGCAGAAATGCAGAGACTGACCCAAGGGGCTCCACATTCCTGCTCATGAGCAGAGGAGTGGGGAGAGGTTCCTGCCTTGGGAGGGGCTGACACTTTCTCCTAGTTTCTTGGAGCAACGTGAAAAACTCACTCCACTCCAACGGCAGTCTGCCTTCAAACTGGGGACAGGATGAGAATAGCCTCTTTGCCAGTGATCATATCATCTCAGGGAAAATTAATTCATCATTCAATGAAGTTTCAGATATACTGAAAAGTGTTTATATACTCTTAAAAATAATAAAAGGAAAAACTCTTCCCTTAACTTATACAGAGATTTTTGTATCTCACAAGTTATCCAATAGCAGTATTTTTTTAGGTGAAAAATGCATTTCTTCATTATCTTTTATCTGACATGTGGAACTTTGCTGAATGTTCATAAACTGTGTGCAAGGCTGAAAGCAAATCAGTTTGAAGGCTGCCCTGAAGAGTGATCATGTCTTAGAGCATTTTTCCATTGATCTGTCAACAAATAGGGAAAATACACCTTCAGTTATATAGCCGCGGAAATTAAAGTGGCTTTGCCTGGCACTGAGAAAGGCACTTTTATGTTGAACATAAGTCACCTGCTCTTCTCTGTCAGGACCGGGGGCTTGTCTGCAGGGGCTGCTGAAAATGGAACATTGACCACAGGGCTACCAAACCCTGCAGGCGACATTTCTAGCAGTGCCAACCTGGCCCTGGCTTTTCACTGAGCATCGGTCCTTTCTTGAAAAATGAGGAGAAACTTTATGTTATAAAAAATGACATGAATGAAAATCTGATGTAGGTACTAGAACAAACTCTGCCTTTTATATTAATAATGGTCATCAGTGAGTGATCCCTTGCTGTATCAAGATGCCATAATATGTACCTGTGCTTAAAATTTTATTTATATAAACACACAAGCAGGCATGTTTATATATAATTTATAATGATTTTAAACAGATAGAGATATATAGATGATTTTGATTCTTAAGTGCATGAAGTAGGTTCTATTATTGCCATTTTACATATTAAGAAACTCATGCACAGAGGCTAAGGAGTGCCTCAAAAGTGATGCTGTGATGCAGATGACAGGGTGTGAATCCAGCTAATTTCGATTCACTCTTTTATTAAGGATGATATCAAATGTATACAAAAGTGTTCAGGATGAAAGAACAAAGTCTGGGCCTGTCCTCCCCTCCTGCCTGCCTGTCCCTTTTCCTCCTCCTTCTCCCGTCCAGGGAGGCAGAACAGCTCCTGATGTGTTAAAGGCAGGTGGCTTCCCATGTCACTCTACTCTCTTCCTGCGCCCGTGGCTTCTTATTACACTGTGAAAATGTGAGCAGCGCCTTGATAACTTCTACAACATCTAATAGTCCTTTCTTAAGTAAGGGAGGGTGTTAGGAACTCAAAAAGGATAGTGAACTAAGTGGTCCTGTGAGGTGAGTTAAATTTTTGGAAAGGACTTCCCTGGTGGCTCAGACGGAAAAAAAAATATCTGTCTGCAATACGGACACCTAGGTTCAGGCCCTGGGTCGGAAGATCCCTGGAGGAAAACATGGCAACCCACTCGAGTCGTCCTGCCTGGGGAATTCCACGGACAGAGGAGCCTGGCAGCCTACAGTCCACAGGGTCCCAAAAGAGTTGCACACGACTGCGCGACCACACTAACTCAACAGCAGCTTCATGACTAACCTTCACACTGTACAGACGAGGAAGCAGAAAGTCAGAGCGAACGTTGCTTAAGGTCACACAGTCTGTGCTGTGAGGTCCTTTCTGCTACTATCCTGTACTGGAGACCATACAGCCCCTGGACATGAGCTCCATCAGAGCAGACATCACATCTGTCTTGCCAACTAATGTTTCCCCAATGCTGACCAGAAACCAAGAATTAATGAATAAACTATACTGAAATTTCTCACACTGGGATCCATGCTGTGATGATAAAAATCACAGGAAAAAACAGGTATGCTTCCATGAGATGTTAATTCAGATTTGTTTGCTTTGTGGATTAGCTTCTATATTATGACTAATAATTTAAAATTTTATT
The DNA here is from genome assembly GCF_001704415.2 of Capra hircus. Classification (NCBI taxonomy): domain Eukaryota; kingdom Metazoa; phylum Chordata; class Mammalia; order Artiodactyla; family Bovidae; genus Capra; species Capra hircus. The sequence goes on along the minus strand of NW_017208322.1, from coordinate 933 downwards.
TTTGGACTATTCAAGTCGTGAATGGTAAATCTGCATAGATTTTAAACATAAAATGAGTCTAAAAGGCATTATTGCAATCAAACATGACTTTTGACCTCTACCCCAGAGGATGTTGTGCTCTTAGATATTTTTATAGAGAAGCTAGAAATCCAGTTTTCAATGTGATGTCTGATTTTTAAAACAATAACCATAACTACTAGCTTCATATGCACAGTCCAAGGTTGCAGCCTCCTTCTCCACCACAGAAATCGCAGACTGGACTTGAGTTACCTCCTGGGTCATGCTGGATCCTGCAGGAAAGGCCTTACAAGCATGATGGTATAGGGGATGAAGTGCTTAGGACCTAGTGCCCGATTCCATTGCCCCTTATCCCTGCCTTTCCAGATGCATCAGGTAACAATGCTCTGCCCCCCCACAACTTGGCACTGAGAGAGGGCATGAGTCCTGTGTGTGGCCACCCTCACCAAGACAGACAGAGGCTCTGCCCGCCTCGGCGCACTGGCAACCAGCATGGGCAGCTCCTCCCTGCAGTGACGCGTCCTCTGCTCCATTTCAGATCCAGATCTGATTCTGGCACCCTGTGCTCAAGAGGTCCAGGCAGAGCTCCTGGGCTGTGGGATGCCTCTGCCCCACGCAGGAAACTGAGTCAGCAGCTGGAAGGCAGTGTGTCTGTGTCGGGTCACAGCTTTCCTTCCTAGGAGGGAAATGCTAGACTTCTGCACATCATTGTTGTCGAATTAGAACACTCTCAGACTAGAAATAAACAGTGGTAAAACGGGATCATACTCAGTTCATTCTCCTTTGGGTCAGAGAATCAAAAGGAACAATGGGGTTTCCACTCAACAGAAGGCAGAATTTTCGCTTCTGTCTTTGTCTCTGCCTCCTATGGAATCTGGTAAAAGTTACCTGCGAAATATTTTGTTGTCTATGAAC
>NW_017208321.1:0-3982 GCF_001704415.2 Capra hircus | reverse complement strand
AAACCTGAGGATTCCTCTCCAGTGCTGACATGGATTTGGCGGTACTTTGGAGTCTCCAGAGGGGGAGTCAGTCCTCGTCTCGAATTGGGGCATTCACGTGCGATTTCCTCTCGAGCTGTAGCAGCAGTGTCACGCTTCTCTTCCCGTGGATCAAGGGATCTGTGGCTTTCCCTCGAGGCTTGCCCACGAGGCTTTCCCACAGGGTTGTCCCACAAGCCACCGTGGGTGTGAGTCGATCCTCGGCTTTAAAGTCGTGGCAGTGCAGGGAACACAGGTTTCCCTGGAATGGACTGAGACATCTGGGGGACTCTGGGAATGGTGGCACGACCCTGGATTACCTCTCGCCCTTCCTGTGGAGAGCCCCTCCTCTTGAGATGCGACGGGAACGCCGGGAATTCTTTCCCGACCACGCAGGGAAAGGATCCCAGCTCACGAGCTAGGAGGCGGAAACGGGGCTCCTCTGGATGAGGGAGGGACTCTCCTCATTCCTCTCGAGTGGAAACGGGTATGTCGGGGAACTTCTTGAGTTGCAGCAAGGGTGTGAAGGATCCTTTGGAAGTTCCAGAGGTTAGATGTGATTACCTCGAGACGCCTCTCTGGAAATGGGCATCATCTCGCTTAGAGGGGAGAACCTCCTGGATTTTCTCGAGTTGCGGCAGGTGCCCTCGACTTACGACGGGGCCCAAAGGGACCCGCTCTGGTGGCCTCAGGAAAGGTCAGTCCCCATGCGAGTTGCTCGGGGGCCTCTCGGTATTGCTCTGCCATCGATGCCAGGGCCTAAGACCTGTGTGGAGTCGGTGCTGGAACCTGAGGATTTCTCTCCAGTGCTGACATGGATCTTGGGGTACTTCTGGAGTCTCCCCTGGGGAGTCAGTCCTCGTCTCGTGTGGGGGCATGCCCGTGCGCTTACCTTCCAAGCTCTATCAGCAGTGTCACGCTTCCCTTCACGTGGATCAAGGGATCTGTGGCTTTACCTCGAGGCTTTCCCACGAGGCCTTTCCCTCGAGGCTTTCCCACAGGCTCTCCCACGTGCCACCGTGGTGTGACTCTATCCTCGGATTGAAAGTCGAGGCAGTGCAGGGGTAAACAGGTTTCCCTGGAATGGACTGAGACATCCGGGGCATTCAGGAATGGTGGCACGACCTGGAGTTCCTCTCACCTTTACTGTTTAGAGCCCTCCTCTTGAGATGCGACGGGAACGCCGGAATTCTTTCCGGACACGCAGGGAAAGGATCCTTCCTCTCGAGCTAGGAGGCGGAAACACGGCTCATCTGAATGTGGGCTGGACTCTCGTGCTTCCTCTCGAGTGGAGACGGGTATGTCGGGGAACTTCTTGAGTTGAAGCAAAGGTGTGAAGGACCCTTTCGAAGTTCCCGAGTTTTAGGTGTGATTAGACTCGAGACATCTCAGCGGAAAAGGGCCTCATCTCGCCTGGAGGGGAGAACCTCCTGGATTTTCTCGAGTTGCGGCAGGTGCTCTCGACTTAGGACGGGGACCTCAGGGACCCGCTCTGGTGGCCTCAGGAAAGGCCAGTACCCATGCGAGTTGCTCAGAGGCCTTTCGGAATTCCTCTCCCATTGATGCCGGGCCTAAGACCTTGTGTCGTGTCGGTGCCGGAACCTGAGGATTCCTCTCCAGTGCTGACATGGATCTTGGGTACTTCTGGAGTCTCCCCAGGGGAGTCAGTCCTCGTCTCGAGGGGGGGCTTGCACGTGTGCTTTCCTCCAGAGCTGTAGCAGCAGTGTCACGCTTCCCTTCGTGTGGATCAAGGGGATCAGTGGCTTTCCCTCGAGCGTTTCCCACGAGGCTTTCCACGAGGCTTTCCCACAGTGCTTTCCCTCGTGCAACCGTGATGTGAGTCGATCCTCGGCTTGAAAGTGGAGGCAGTGCCAGGAAAACAGGTTTCCCTGGAATGGACTGAGACATCTGGGGGACTCTGGGAATGGTGGCATGACCCTGGAGTTCTCTCTCGCCTTTCCTGTGGAGAGCGCCTCCTCTTGAGATGCGACGGGAACGCCCGGGAATTCTTTCCCGCCATGCACTGAAAGGATCCCTCCTCTCGAGCTATGAGGCAGAAAAGGGGCTCCACTGGATATGGGGGGGATTCTTGTGCTTCCTCTCAAGTGGAGACGGGTATGTCGCGGGGAACTTCTTGAGTTGAAGCAAGGGTGTGAAGGACTCTTTGGAAGTTCGAAAGTTTAGTGTGATTAGCCTCGTGACGCCTTAGCGGAAATGGGCCTCAGCTCACCTGAAGGGGAGAACCTCCTGATATTCTCGAGTTGCGGCAGGTGCTCTCGACTTACGACCTGGACCTCAAGGACCCGCTTTGGTGGCCTGAGGAAAGGGCAGTCCCCATGCGAGTTGCTCGGGGCTTCTCGGATTCCTCTCCTGTCGATGTCGGGGCCTAAGACCTTGTGTGCAGTCCGTACCGGAACCTGAGGATTCCTTTCCAGTGCTGACATGGATCTTGGGCTACCTCTGGAGTCTCCCCAGGGGATTCAGGCCTCGTCTCGAGTGGGGCATGAGCGTGCCTTTTCTCCCATGCTGTAGCAGCAGTGTCACGCTTCTGCTTGCGTGGACCAAGCGGATCTGTGACTTTCCTCGAGTCTTTCCCACGAGGCTCCACAGGGCTGTCCCACGTGTCTCGGTGGTGTGAATCGATCCTCGCGCGTGAAAGCCGAGGCAGTGCAGGGAAAACAGGTTCCTATGGAATGGACTGAGACATCTGGGGGAGTCTTGGAATGGGGCACGACCCTGCAGTTCCTCTCCCTTTCCTTTTGAGAGCGCCTCCTCTTGAGATACGATGGGAATGCCGGAAATTTCTTTCCCGACCAAGTAGGGAAAGGATCCCTCATCTCGAGCTACGAGCCGGAAACGGAGCTCCTCTGGATGTGGCCGGACCCTCGTGCTTCCTCTTGAGTGGAGACGGGTTGTCGGGGAACTTCTTGAGTTGCAGCATGACTGTGAAAAGACTCTTTAGAAGTTCCAGAGTTCACGTGTGATTAGCCTGGAGACACCTCAGTGGAAACGGGCCTCATCTCGCCTGCAGGGGAGAACCTCCTGGATTTTCTCGAGTTGTGGCAGGTGCTCTCGAGTTACGACGAAGACCTCAGGGACCCGCTCTGGTGACCTCAGGAAAGGCCAGTCCCCATGCGAGGGTACTAGGGGCCTCTCAGGATTCCTCTCCCGTCGATGCCGGGGCCTAAGACCTTGTGTGGAGTCGGACCGGAACCTGAGGATTCCTCTCCAGTGCTGACATGGATCTTGGCGTACTTCTGGAGTCTCCCAAGCTTGCGTCAGTCCTCGGCTCGAGTGGGACATGCACGTGCGCTTTCCTCCAGAGCGGTCTAGCAGCAGTGTCACGCTTCCCTTCGCGTGGATCAAGGGATCAGGGGCTTTCCCTCGAGGCTTTCCCATGAGGCTTTCCCACGAGGCTTTCTCACAGGGCTGTCCCACGTGCCACCGTGGGTGAGTCGATCCTCGGCTTGAAAGTCAAGGCAATGCAGGGAAAACAGGTTTCCCTGGAATGGACTGAGAAATCTGGGGGACTCTGGGAATGTGGCACGACCCTGGAGTTCCTCTCGCCTATCCTGTGGGAGAGCGCCTCCACTTGAGATGCGACGGGAACGCCGGGAATTCTTTCCCGACCACGCAGAGAAAGGATCCCTCCTCTCGAGCTAGAGGCGGAAAACAGGGCTCCTCTGGATGTGGGCGGGACTCTCGTGCTTCCTCTCGAGTGGAGTTCGGTATGTCGGAGAGCTTCTTGAGTTGCAGCAAGGGTGTGAAGGACCCTTTGGAAGTTCCAGAGTTTAGTTGTGATTAGCCTCGAGACGCCTAGCGGAAATGGGCCTCATCTCGCCTGGAGGGGAGAACCTCCTGGATTTTCTCGAGTTGCGGCAGGTGCTCTCGACTTACGACGCGGGAACCTCAGGGACCCGCTGTGGTGGCGTCAGAAAGCGCCAGTCCCCATGCGAGTTTGCTC
>NW_017208320.1:0-3984 GCF_001704415.2 Capra hircus | reverse complement strand
AGCGGACTGCTCTGGATGTGGGTGGGACTCTCGTGCTTCCTCTCGAGTGCGACGGGTATGTCGGGGAACTTCTTGAGTTGCAGCAAGGGTGTGAAGGAAGCTTTGGAAGTTCCAGAGTTTAGGTGTGATTAGCCTCGAGACACCTCAGCGGAATGGGCCTCATCTCGCCTGAGGGAGAACCTCCTGGATTTTCTGGAGTTGCGGCAGGTGCTCTCGACTAACGACGGGGACCTCAGGGACCCGCTCTGGTCGCCTCAGGAAAGGCCAGTCCCCATGCGAGTTGCTCGGGGCCTCTTGGATTCCTCTCCCGTTAATGCCGGGGCCTAAGACCTTGTGTGGAGTCGGTGCTGGAAACTGAGGATTCCTCTGCAGTGCCGACATGTATCTTGGTGAACTCCTGGAGTCTCCCCAGTAGAGTCAGTCCTCGTCTCGAGTGGGGCATGCACGTGAGCTTTCCTCCCGAGCTGTAGCAGCAGTGTCACGCTTCCCTTCGCGTGGATCAAGGTTACTGTGGTTTCCCAAGAGGCTTTCCCACAGGGCTGTCCCACGTGCCACCGTGGTGTGAGTCGATCCTCGGCTTGAAAGTCGAGGCAGTGCAGGGAAAACAGGTTTCCCTGGAATAGACTGAGACATCTGGGGGACTCAGGGAATGGTGGCACGACCCTGGAGTTCCTCTCGCCTTTCCTGTGGAGAGCGACTCCTCTTGAGATGCAACGGGAACACGGGAATTCTTTCCGACCACGCAGGGAAAGGATCCTCCTCTTGAGCTATGAGGCAGAAACGGGTCTCCTCTGGATGTGGGCGGGACTCTCGTGCTTCCTCTCGAGTGGAGCCGGGTAAGTCGGGGAACTTCTTGAGTTGCAGCAAGGGTGTGAAGGACCCTTTGGAAGTTCCAGAGGTTAGGTGTGATTAGCCTCGAGACACCTCAGCGGAAATGGGCCTCATCTCGCCTAGAGGGAGAACCTCCTGGATTTTCTCGAGTTGCGGCAGGTGCTCTCGACTTAAGACGTTGTCCTCAGGGACCGGCTCTGGAGGCCTCAGGAAAGGCCAGTCCCATGCGAGTTGCTCGGGGACCTCTCGGGATTCCTCTCCCGTCGATGCCGGGGCCTAAGACATTGTGTGGAGTCGGTTCGGAACCTGAGGATTCCTCTCCAGTGCTGAAATGGATCTTGGGGAACTTCTGGACTGTCCCCAGTGGTTTCAGTCCTCGTCTCGAGTGGGGTCATACAAGTGCGCTTTACTCTCGAGCTGTAGCAGCATTGTAACGCTTCCCTTCGCGTGGATCAAGGGATCCGTGGCTTTCCCTCGAGGCTTTCGAGGCTTTCCCACGAGGCTTTCCCACAGGGCTGTCCCACGTGGCACCGTGGTGTGAGTCGATCCTCTGCTTGAAAGTCGAAACAGTGCAGGGAAAACAGGTTTCCCTTGAATGGACTTAGACATCTGGAGGACTCTGGGAATGGTAGCAAGACCCTGGAGTTCCTCTCGCCTTTCCCGTGGAGAGTGCCTACTCTTGAGATGCGATGGAACGCCGGGAATTCTTTTCCGACCAGCAGGGAATGGATCGCTCCTCTCGAGCTAGGAGGCGGAAACGGGGCTCCTCTGGATGTGGCGGGACATTCGTGCTTCCTCTCGAGTGGAGACGGGTATGCACGGGAACTTCCTGAGTTTCAGCAAGGGTGTGAAGGACCTTTTGGAAGTTCCAGAGGTTAGGTGTGATTAGCCTTGAGACGCCTCAGCGGAAATGGGCCTTATCTCTCCTGGAGGGGAGAACCTCCTGGATTTTCTCGAGTTGCGGCAGGTGCTCTCGACTTAGGTCGGGGACCTCAGAGACCCGCTCTGGTGGCCTCAGGAAAGGCCAGTCACCATGCGAGTTGCTCGGGGGCCTCTCGGGATTCCTCTCCCGTCGATGCCGGTCCTAAGACCTTGTGTGGAGTCGGTGCCGGAACCTGAGGATTCCTCTCCAATGCTGACATGGATCTTGGAGTACTTCTGGAGTCTCCCCAGGGGACTCAGTCCTCGTCTCGAGTGGGGGCATGCACGTACGCTTTCCTCCCGAGCTGTAGCAGCAGTGTCACCCTTCCCTTCACGTGGATCAAGGGATCAGTGGCTTTCCCTCAAGCCTTTCCCAGGAGGCTTTCCCACGAGGCTTTCCCATAGGGCTGTCCCACGTGCCACCGTGGTGTGAATCGATCCTCGGCTTGAAAGTCTAAACAGTGCAGGGAAAACAGGTTTCCCTGGAATGGACTGAGATATCTGGAGGACTCTGGGAATGGTGGCACAACCCTGGAGTTCCTCACGCCTTTCCTGTGGAGAGTGCCTCCTCTTGAGATGCGACAGGAACGCCGGGAATTCTTTCCCGACCACGCAGGGAAAGGATCCCTCCTCTCGAGCTAGGAGGCGGAAACGGCGCTCCTCTGGATGTGGGCGGAACTCTCGTGCTTGCTCTCGAGTGGAGACGGGTATTTCGGGTAACTTCTTGAGTTGCATCAAGGGTGTGAAGGACCCTTTGGAAGTTCCAGAGGTTAGGTGTGATTAGCCTCGAGAAGCCTCAGCGCAAATGGGCCTCATCTCGCCTGGAGGGGAGAACCTCCTGGATTTTCTCGAGTTTGGCAGGTGCTCTCGACTTAAGATGGGGACCTCAGGGACCCGCTCTGGTGGCCTCAGGAAAGGCCAGTCCCTATGCGAGTTGCTTGAGGGCCTCTCGGGAATCCTCTCCCTTCGATGCCCGGGCCTAAGACCTTGCGTGGAGTCGGTGCCGGAACCTGAGGATTCCTCTCCAGTGCTGACATGGATCTTGCGGTACTTCCGGAGTCTCCCCCAGGGAAGTCAGTTCTCGTCTCGCGTGGGGGCATGCACGTGCGCTTTCCTCCCGAGCTGTAGCAGCAGTGTCACTCTTCCCTTCGCGTGGATCAAGGGATCTGTGGCTTTCCCGCGGGGCTTTCCCACAGGGATGTCCCACGTGCCACAGTCGTGTGAGTCGATCCTCGGCTTGAAAGTAGAGGCAGTGCAGGGAAAACAGGTTTCCCTGGAATGCACTGAGACATCTGGGGGACTCTGGGAATGGTGGCACGACCCTGGAGTTCCTCTCGCATTTTCTGTGGGAGCGCCTCCTCTTGAAATGCGACGGGAACGCCGGGAATTCTTTCCAGACCACGCAGGGAAAGGATCCCTCCTCTCAGCAAGGAGGCGGACACGGTGCTCCTCTGGATGTGGGCGGGACTCTCGTGCTTCCTCTCGAGTGGAGACGGGTATGTCGGGGAACTTCTTGAGTTGCAGCAAGGGTGTGAAGGACCCTTTGGAAGTTCAGAGGTTAGATGTGATTAGCCTCCAGACGTCTCAGCAGAAATGGGCCTCATCTCGCCTGGAGTGGCGAACCTCCTGGATTTTCTCGAGTTGCGGCAGGTGCTCTCGTCTTACGACAGGGACGTCAGAACCCGCTCTGGTGGCCTCAGGAAAGGCCAGTCCCCATGCGAGTTGCTCGGGGGCCTCTCGGGATTCCTCTCCGTAGATGCTGGGGCCTAAGACCTAGTGTGGAGACGGTGCCGGAACCTGAGTATTCCTCTCCAGTGCTGGCATGGATCTTGGGGTACTTCTGGAGTCTCCCCAGGGGAGTCAGTCCTCGTCTCGTGTGGGGGCATGCACGTACGCTTTCCTCCCGAGCCATAGCAGCAGTGTCTCGCTTCCCTTCACGTGGATCAAGGGATCAGTGGCTTTCCCTCGAGCCTTTCCCAGGAGGCTTTCCCACGAGGCTTTCCCATAGGGCTGTCCCACGTGCCACCGTGGTGTGAGTCGATACTCGGCTTGAAAGTCGAAACAGTGCAGGGAAAACAGGTTTCCCTGGAATGGACTGAGATATCTGGAGGACTCTGGGAATGGCTGCACAACCCTGGAGTTCCTCACGCCTTTCCTGTGGAGAGTGCCTCCTCTTGAGATGCGACAGGAATGCCGGGAATTCTTTCCCGACCACGCAGTGAAAGGAACCGT
>NW_017208319.1:0-3984 GCF_001704415.2 Capra hircus | reverse complement strand
GAATCCTCAGGTTCCGGCACCCAACTCCACACAAGGTCTTAGGCCCGTGCATCGACGTGAGGAATCCCGAGAGGCCCCAGAGCAACTCGCATGGGGACTGGCCTTTCCTGAGGCCACCACAGCGGGTCCCTGAGGTCCCCTCGTAAGTCGAGAGCACCTGCCGCAAACTCGAGAAAAAACCAGGAGGTTCTCCCCTCCAGGTGAGCTGAGTCCCATTTCCGCTGAGGTATCTCGAGGCTAATCACACCTTACCTCTGGAACTTCCAAAGGGGTCCTTCACACCCTTACTGCAACTCAAGAAGTTCCCCGACATACCCGTCTCCACTCGAGAGGAAGCACGAGAGTCCGCCTACATCCAGAGGAGCCCCGTTTCCGCCTTCTAGCTCGAGAGGAGGGATCCTTTCCCTGCGTGTCGGGATAGAATTCCCGGTGTTCCCGTCACATCTCAAGAGGAGTCGCGCTCCACAGGAAAGGTGAGAGGAACTCCAGGGTCGTGCCACCATTCCAGAGTCCCCTGGATCTCTCAGTCCATTCCAGGGAAACCTGTTTTCCCTTCACTGCCTCGACTTTCAAGCCGAGGATCGACTCACACCACGGTGGCACGTGGGACAGCCCTGTGGGAAAGCCTCATGGGAAAAAAGCCTCGTGGGAAAGCCTCGTGGGAAAGCCTCGAGGGAAAGGCACAGATCCCTTGATCCAAGCATAGGAAGCGTGACACTGCTGCTTCAGCTCAGGAGGAAAGCGCACGTGCATGCCCCGCACGAGACGAGGACTGACTCCCCTGGGGAGACTGCAGAAGTACCCCAGGATCCATGTCTGCACTGGAGAGGAATGCTCAGGTTCCGGCACCGACTCCATACAAGATCTTAGGCCCTGGCATCGACGAGGAGAGGAATCCCGAGAGGCCCCAAAGCAACTCGCATGTGGGACTGGCCTTTCCTGAGGCCACCAGAGCGGGTCCCTGAGGTCCCCGTCGTAAGTCGAGAGCGCCTGCCGCAACTCGAGAAAATCCAGGAGGTTTTCCCCTCCAGGCGAGGTGAGGCCCATTTCCGCTCAGGCATCTCGAGGCAAATCACACCTATCATCTGGAAATTCCAAAGGGTCCTTCACACCCTTGCTGCACCTCAAGAATTTCCCCGACATACCCGTCTCCACTCGAGAGGAAGCACTAGAGTCCCGCCATATCCAGAGGTGCCCCGTTTGCGCCTCATAGCTCAAGAGGAGGGATCCTGTCCCTGCGAGGTCGGAAAAGAATTTCCCGTCATTCCCGTCGCATCCCAAGACGAGGCGCTCTCCACAGGAAAGGCGAGAGGAACTCCAGGGTCGTGCCACCATTGCCAGAGTTCCACTGATGACTCAGTCCATTAAAAGGAAATCTGTTTTCCCAGCACTGCCTCGACTTTCAAGCCGAGGATCGACACACACAAAGGTGGCACGTGGGACAGCACTGTGGGAAAGCCTCGTGGAAAGCTCGTGGGAAAGCCTAGATGGAAAGACACAGATCCCTTGATCCACGCTACGGGAAGCTTGATACTGCTGCTACAGCTCGGGTGGAAAGCGCACGTGCATGCCCCACTCGAGACGAGGACTGGCTCCCCTGGGGAGACTCCAGAAGTACCCCAAGATCCATGTCATCACTGCAGAGGAATCCTCAGGTTCTGGCACCGACTGCACACAAGGTCTTAGGCCCGGCATCGAAGGGAGAGGAATCCCGAGAGGCCCCCGAGCAACTCGCATGGGGACTGGCCTTTCCTGAGGCCACCAGAGCGGGTCCCTGAGGTCCCCGTCGAAAGTCGAGAGCACCTGCTGAAACTCGAGAAAATCCAGAGGTTCTCCCCTCCAGGAGAGATGAGGCCCGTTTCCGCTGAGGCCTATCGAGGCTAATCACACCTAACCTCTGGAACTTTTAAAGGGTCCTTCACACCCTTTCTGCAACTCAAGAAGTTCCCCGACATACCCGTCTCCACTCGAGAGGAAGCAGGAGAGTCCCGGCCACATCCAGAGGAGCCCCGTTTCCGCCTCCTAGCTCGAGAGGAGGGATCCTTTCCCTGCGTGGTCGGGAAAGAATTCCTGGCGTTCCCGTCGCATCTCAAGAGGAGGCGCTCTCCACAGGAAAGGCGAGAGGACTCCAGGGTCGTGCCACCATTCCCAGAGTCCCCCATATGACTCAGTCCATTACAGGGAAATCTGTTTTCCCTGCACTGCCTCGACTTTCAAGCCGAGGATCGACTCACACCACGGAGGCACGTGGGACAGCCCTGTGGGAAAGCCTCGTGGGAAAAGCTCGTGGGAAAGCCTCGAGGGAAAGCCCCTGATCCCTTGATTCACGTGAAGGCAAGTGTGAAACTGCTGCTAGAGTGGGAGGAAAGCACACGTGCATGCCCCCTCTTGAGACGAGGACTGACTCCCCTGGGGAGACTCCAGAAGTACCCCAAGATCCATGTCAGCACTGGAGAGGAATCCTCCGTTTCCGACCTGACTCCACAAAAGGTCTTAGGCCCCGGCATCGTCTCTAGAGGAATCCCGAGAGGCCCCTGAGCAACTCGCATGGGGACTGGCCTTTCCTGAGGCCACAAGAGCGGGTCCCTGAGGTCCCCGTCGTAAGTCGAGAGCACTTGCCGCAACTCGAGAAAATCCAGGAGGTTCTCCCCTCCAGTCGACATGAGACCCATTTCTGCTGAGGCGTCTCGAGGCTAATCACACCTAACCTCTGGAACTTCCAAAGGGTCCTTCACACCCTTGCTGCAACTCAAGAAGTTCCCCGACATACCCGTCTCCACTCGAGAGGAAGCACGAGAGTTCTGCCCACATCCAAAGGAGCCCCGTTTCCTACTCTTGCTCGAGAGAAAGGATCCTGTCCCTGCGTGATGGGAAAGAATTCCCGGCGTTCCTTTCGCATCTCAAGAGGAGGCGCTCTCCTCAGGAAAGGCGAGAGGAACTCCAGGGTCGTGCCACCACTCCCACAGTCCCCCAGATGTCTCAGTCCATTCCAGGGAAACCTACTTTCCCTGCACTGCCTCGACGTTCAAGCCGAGGATCGACTGACACCAAGGTGGCACGTGGGACAGCCCTGTGGGAAAGCCTCGTGGGAAAGCCTCGAGGGGAAGGCACAGATCCCTTGGTCCACGCGAAGGGAAGCACGACACTGCAGCTACAGCTCGGGGGAAAGCGCAGGTGCATGCCCCCACACGAGACGAGGCCTGACTCCCCTGGGGAGACTCCAGAAGTACCCCAAGATCAATGTCAGCACTGGAGAGGAATCCTTAGGTTCTGGCACCGTCTTCACACAAGGTCTTAGGCCCTGGCATCGATGGGAGAGGAATCCCGAGAGGCCCCCGAGCAACTCGCATGGGGACTGGCCTTTCCTGAGGCCACCAGAGCGGGTCCCAGGGGTCCCCGTCATAAGTCGAGAGCACCTGCCGCAACTCGAGAAAATCCAGGAGGTTCTCCCCTCCAGTCGAGATGAGGCCCATTTCCGCTTTCGTGTCTCGAGGCTAATCACACCTAACCTCTGGAACTTCCAAAGGGTCCTTCACACCGTTGCTGCAACTTAAACAGTTCCCTGACAAACCCGGCTCCACTTGAGAGGAAGCATGAGAGTCCCGCCCACATCCAGAGGAGCCCCGTTTCCGCCCCTAGCTCGAGAGGAGGGATCCTTTCCCTGCGTGGTCGGGAAAGAATTCCCGGCGTTCCCGTCCCATCTCAAGAGGAGGCGCTCTACACAGGAAAGGCGAGAGGAACTCCAGGTCGTGCCACCATTCCAGAGTCCCCCCATATCTCAGTCCATTCCAGGGAAACCTGTTTTCTCTGCACTGCCTCGACGTTCAAGCCGAGGATCGACTCACACCACAGTGGCACGTGGGACAGCCCTGTGGGAAAGCCTCGTGGGAAATTCTCGTGGAAAGCCTCAAAAGCCACAGATCCCTTGACCCACCCCTATGGAAGCGTGACACTGCTGCTACAGCTCGGGAGGAAAGCGCACGT
>NW_017208318.1:0-3984 GCF_001704415.2 Capra hircus | reverse complement strand
GGAATTCTTTCCCCACCACGCAGGGAAAGTATCCCTCCTCTGGAGCTAGGAGGCGTAAACGGGTCTCCTCTGGAAGTGGGGCGGGACTCTCGTGCTTCCTCTCGAGTGGAGAGGGTATGTCGGGGAACTTCTTGAGTTGCAGCAAGGTTGTGAAGGACCCTTTGGAAGTTCCAGATGTTAGATGTGATTAGCCTCCAGACCCCTCAGCGGAAATGGGCCTCATCTCGCCTCTAGGGTAGAACCTCCTGCATTTTCTCGAGTTGCGGCAGGTGCTCTCCTCTTACGACGGGGACCTCAGGGACCCGCTCTGGTGGCCTTAGGAAAGGCCAGTCCCCATGCGAGTTGCTCGGGGGCCTCTCGGGATTCCTCTCCCGTCGATGCCGGGGCCTAAGACCTTGTGTGGAGTCGGTGCCGGAACCTGAGGATACCTCTCCAGTGCTGACATGGATCTTTGGGGTACTTCTGGAGTATCCCCAGGGGAGGCAGTCCTTGTCTCGAGTGAGGGCATGTACGTGCGATTTCCTCCCGAGTTGTAGCAGCAGTGTCACCCTTCCCTTCGCGTGCATCAGGGATCTGTGGCTTTCCTTCGAGGCTATCCAAGGAGGTTTTCCCATGAGGCTTTCCCACAGGGCTGTCCCACGTGCCACCGTTGTGTGAGTCGATCCTCGGCTTGAAAGTCGACGCTGTGCAGGGAAAACAGGTTTCCCTGTAATGGACTGAGATATCTGGGGGATTCTGGGAATGGTGGCACGACCCTGGAATACCTCTCGCCTTTCCTGTGGAGAGCACCTCCTCTTGAGATGCGACGGAAACACCGGGAATTCTTTCCCGACCACTCAGGGAAAGGATCCCTCCTCTCGAGCTAGGAGGCAGAAACGGGGCTCCTCTGAATGTGCCCGGGACTCTCGTGCTTCCTCTCGAGTGGAGACGGGTATGTCGGGGGGAACTTCTTGAGTTGCAGCAAGGGTGTGAAGGACCCTTTGGAATTTCCGATGTTAGATGTGATTAGCCTCGGGAGGCCTCAGCGGAAATGGGCCTCATCTCGCCTGGAGGGGGAGAAACTCCTGGATTTTCTCGAGTTGCGGCAGGTGTTCTCGACTTACGACGGGGACCTCAGGGACCCGCTCTGGTGGCCTCAGGAAAGGCCAATCCCCATGCGTGTTGCTCGGGGGCCTCTCGGGATTCCTCTCCCGTCGATGCCGGGGAATAAGACCTTGTGTGGAGTCGGTGCCGGAACCTGAGGATTCCTCTCCAGTGCTGACATGGATCTTGGGGTACTTCTGGAGTCTCCCCAGGGGAGTCAGTCCTCGTCTCGAGTGGGGGCATGCACGTGCGCTTTCCTCCCTAGCTGTAGCAGCAGTGTCACACTACCCTTCGCGTGTATCAAGGGATCTGTGGCTTTCCCTCGAGGCTTTCCCACGAGGAGGCTTTCCCACAGGGCAGTTCCACGTGCCACCGTGGTGTGAGTGGATCCTCGGCTTCAAAGTCGAGGCAGTGCAGGGAAAACAGGTTTCCCTGGAATGGAGTGAGACATCTGGGGGACGCTGGGAATGGTGGCACGACCCTGGAGTTCCTCTCGCCTTTCCTGTGGAGAGCGGCTCCTCTTGAGATGCGACGGGAACGCGGGGAATTCTTTCCCCACCACGCAGGGAAAGGATCCCTCCTCTCGAGCTAGGAGTCGGAAACGGGTCTCCTCTGGATGTGGGCGGGACTCTCGTGCTTCCTCTCGAGTGGAGACGGGTATGTCGGGGAACTTCTTGAGTTGCAGCAAGGGTGTGAAGGACCCTTTGGAAGTTCCAGATGTTAGATGTGATTAGCATCCAGACGCCTCAGCGGAAATGGGCCTCATCTCGCCTGGAGGGTAGAACCTCCTGCATTTTCTCGAGTTGCGGCAGGTGCTCTCGACTTCAGACGGGGACCTCAGGGACCCGCTCTGGTGGCCTCAGGAAAGGCCAGTCCGCATGCGAGTTGCTAGGGGGGCCTCTCGGGATTCCTCTCCCGGTGATGCCGGGGCCTAAGATCTTGTGTGGAGTCGGTGCCGGAACCTGAGTATTCCTCTCCAGTGATGACATGGATCTTGGGGTACTTCTGGAGTCTCCCCAGGTGAGTCAGTCCTCATCTCGAGTGAGGGCATGCACGTGCGCTTTCCTCCCGAGCTGTAGCAGCAGTGTCACGCTTCCCTTCGCGTGCCTCAAGGGATCTGTGGCTTTCTCTCAAGGCTTTCCCAGGAGGCTTTCCCATGAGGCTTTCCCACAGGGCTGTCCCAGTGCCACCGTTGTGTGAGTGGATCCTCGGCTTGATAGTCGTGGCAGTGCAGGGAAAACAGTTTTCCCAGGAATGGACTGAGACATCGGGGGGGGACTCTGGGAATGGTGGCACGACCCTGGAGTTCCTCTCGCCTTTCCTGTGGAGAGCCACTCCTCTTGAGATGCGACGGGAACACCGGAATTTCTTTCCCGACCAGGGAGGGAAAGGATCCTTCCTCTCGAGCTAGGAAGCAGAAACGGGGCTCCTCTGGATGTGGGCGGGACTCTCGTGCTTCCTCTCGAGTGGAGACGGGTATGTCAGGGAACTTCTTGAGTTGCAGCAAGGGTATGAAGGACCCTTTGGAAGTTCCAGAGGTTAGATGTGATTAGCCTCAAGACGCCTCAGCGGAAATGGGCCTCATCTCGCCTGGAGGGGAGAGCCTCCTGGATTTTCTCGAGTGGCGGCAGGTGCCCTCGACTTACGACAGGACCTCAGGGACCCGCTCTGGTGGCCTCAGGAAGGCCAGTCCCCATGCGAGTTGCTCGGGGCCTCTCGGGATTCCTCTCCCGTCGATGCCGGAAATAAGACCTTGTGTGGAGTCGGTGCCGGAACCTGAGGATTCCTCTCCAGTGCTGACATGGATCTTGGGGTACTTCTGGAGTCTCCCCAGGGGGAGTCAGTCCTCGTCTCGGGTGGGGCATGAAAGTGTGCTTTCCTCCCGAGCTGTAGCAGCAGTGTCGCGCTTCCCTTCGCGTGGATCAAGTGATCTGTGGCTTTTCCTCGAGGCTTTCCCTGGAGGCTTTCCCAGGCTTTCCCACAGGGCTGTCCCAAGTGCCACCGTGGTGTGACTCGATCCTCGGCTTGAAAGTCGAGGCAGTGCAGGGAAAACAGGTTTCCCTGGAATGGACTGAGACATCTGGGGGGACTCTGGGAATGGTGGCACGACCCTTGAGTTCCTCTCGCCTTTCCTGTGGAGAGCGCCCTCCTTGAGATGCGACGGGAACGCGGGGAATTCTTTCCCCACCACGCAGGGAAAGGATCCCTACTCTCGAGCTATGAGGCGGAAACGGGGCTACTCTGGATGTGGGCGGGACTCTCGTGCTTCCTCTCCAGTGGGAGCCGGGTATGTCGGGGAACTTCTTGAGTTGCAGCAAGGGTGTGAAGGACCCTTTGGAATTTCCAGATGTTAGATGTGATTAGCCTCGAGACGCCTCAGCGGAAATGGGCCTCATCTCGCCGGGAGGGGAGAAACTCCTGGATTTTCTCGAGTTGCAGCAGGTGCTCTCGATTTACGACAGGAACCTCAGGGACCCGCTCTGGTGGCCTCAGGAAAGGCCAGACCCCATGCGAGTTGCTCGGGGGCCTCTCGGTATTCCTCTCCCGTCGATGCCGGGGAATAAGACCTTGTGTGGAGTCGGTGCCGGAACCTGAGGATTCCTCTCCAGTGCTGACATGGATGTTGGGGAACTTCTGGAGTCTCCCAGGTGAGTCAGTCATCGACTCTAGTGGGGCATGAACGTGCGCTTTCCTCCCGAGCTGTAGCAGCAGTGTCACGCTTCCCTTCGCGTGCATCAAGGGATATGTGGCTTTCCCTCGAGGCTTTCCCACGAGGTTTTCCCACGAGGCTTCCCACAGGGCAGTCCCACGTGCCACCGTGGTGTGAGTGGATCCTCGGCTTCAAAGTCGAGGCAGTGCAGGGAAAACAGGTTTCCCTGGAATGGAGTGAGACATCTGGGG
>NW_017208317.1:0-3986 GCF_001704415.2 Capra hircus | reverse complement strand
CACTCCCGCAGCCTGCTTCCCCATGGGCAGGACTGCTCTCACCTAGGAATGTGTTTGCAAGGCCAGGAAACTGCAGGGAGACACAAGACCCTGATTCTGGCAATTGAGTCTGTTGAACAGGCCTGCAGGTCTTCTGTCTAACAAGCCAAACACTTGCTGCAAGATACAGGCCTGAAAACACACTCTTGGGGTGCCTTTCTTCCTCCAAGGAAGAGAGTTTTCTCAGACTCCTGTGGGCTGAGAGCACACAGGGCTGAAAAGCACTTGCTGGGAGATTCTTTTTCATTGGCCATGGCCCCTGAGGCCCTGTGCTCAGGGAGGGCTCCCTCCCTCCGAGGGAAAGTCAAAGGAAGCTCCAAACGGCTGTTCAATCATGTTTCTGAGAGAGTCATTGCCAAGGCAGGTTTCTAAGAAGTTCAAGGGTCCCCAAGGAGAGAGGGGTCTAGAATTCTCAAGGAGGAAGAAAGGACAAACTGTTTTTCCCCTCTACATTCCTTAGGATTATATAACAATCATGCATCCTTCTTGAGGACGGTCTCTGGAAAAAACCTTCTGGCTAATCCTGTTATCTTAAAATGTAAATTATGGGAGTAGGTCTAGTGAGTCTTTACAACCTCCAGACATTCTTTTGTTCGTTGTCATAACTTATTGGAGAGTATATAACTCCATTACCAACACTAGCAAGGGGGTACGCTTTTCTGCCGCCTTGTGATGTCTCTGTCAGAAGCTTTCTCTATCTCCTTTATAGCTTTAATAAAACTCTATTGCCAAAAGCTCTGAGCAATCAAGCCTCGTCTTGGGCCTGATTGAATTCTTCTCCTCCATAAGCCAAGAATCCCAGCATCTTTTCGTGGTTCAGCAACAATATTTCATTTCCTCTGCAGGAGAGAGCTAGTGAGCTTAGGTCTGTCTGGAACATTCTTGGATCCTGTGGGGAAAATATCCTGTGCACACATCTGGATACTGGGCCTAGAGGCCAAAATTTGCATTTCTTTCCCGGGGAGCCCTAACGTGGTGTGACTTAGCAACTGCTTGAAAAATCCATCCCATTGCTGTTTTCGCTCCTTCTGACAGAGCTAGCTTTGTTCCTGCTTTGGGATATCTCAACCGAAGGGCCGGTCCATAGCTACTCGCCTGGGGCGCCATTGGATGTGCAAGGTGCGCCTCGACTAGGTGACCCTAGCATGGCACTCAGCCCGCTCAGACACACTCCCGAGGCTTCTTTCTCATGGGAAGCACTGCTCCAACCTAGGAATGTGTCTGCAATGCTTGGAAAGTGCAGTGAGACACACAGCCCTGACTCTGCAATTGAGGCCCTCAGAGCAAGCCTGCAGCTCTGATGTCTGAGAAGCAAAACACTTGCTGGCAAAGAGAGGCCTGAAAAACACACTCTCTGTGGATGACTTTCCTTCCTCTAAGGAGAAGATAGTTTTCCCAGTCTCCTGCTTCCTGAATGTCACACAGCTGGAATGCGCTTGCTTGGAGGTCGTGATTCAGTGGCAATGACCCCTGAGGCCCTTTGCCCAGGGAGGGCTCCCACACTCACAGGCAAAATCAAAGCAACTTCCAAGTGAGTCAGCTCTTCACATCAAATGGCCAAAGTATTGGAGTTTCAGGTTCAGTATTAGTCCTTCCAATGTATATTCAGACCTGATTTCCTTTAGGATGGAGTGGTTGCGTCTCCTGTAGTCTAAGCGACCTTACAAGCATCTTCTCCAACACCACAGTTCAAAAGCATCCAATTTTCAGCTGTCACTTTCTTTATAGTACATCTTTCATATCCATCCATGACATATGGAAAAAACCATAGCCTTGACTGGATGGATCTTGTTGGCAAAGCAACGTCTCGGCTTTTTAATATGCTGTCTAGTTTGGTCATCACTTTTCTTCCAAGTCATAAATATGTTTTAAGTTCATGGAGGCAGCCATCACTGCAGTGATTTCCAAGCCCCCAAAATAGTCTGCTGCTGTTTCCAATGTTTTCCCATCTATTTGGCCATGAAGTGATGAGACTGGATGCAATGATTTTAGTTTTCTGAATGCTTAGCTTTAAGCTAACTTTTTCACCTCTCCTCTTTTCACTTTCATCAGGAGACTCTTTAGTTCTTATACACTTTCTGCCATAAGGGTGGTGTCGTCTGCATATCTGAGATTCTTGATATTTCTCCCAGCAATCTGGATTCCAGCGTGTGCTTCCTCAGCCCAGTGTTTCTCATGATGTACTCTGCATATAAGTTAAATAAGCAGGGTGACAATATACAGCCAGAACATATTCCTTTTCCTATTTAGAACCAGTCTGTTGTTCCATGTCCAGTTCGAACTGTTTTCTTCCTGACCTGCATACAGGTTTCTCAAGAGACAGGTCAGGTGGTCTGGTATTCCCATCTCTTTCAGAATTTTTCCAGTTTATTGTGATCCACACAGTCAAAGGCTTTGGCATAGTCAAATAAAGCAGAAATAGATGTCTTTTTTTCTGGAACTCTCTTGCTTTTTCAATGATCCAGTGGATGTTGGCAGTTTGATCTCTGGTTTCTCTGCATTTTTTTAAATCCCTCTTGAACATTTGGAAGTTCACAGTTCATGTGAACTTGGAGAATTTTGAGCATTACTTTACTAGTGTGTGAGATGAGTGCAATTGTGCAGCAGCTTGAATATTCTTTGTCATTGCCTTTCTTTGGGATTAGAATGAAAACTGACCTAATGACTAGGTGTTTTCAATTGCATATGCTGAAAGAACTGGCTGTGCAGTTTTGATGAAAAAAAAATCATTTTAACCTATTTTCTCTGAAGTGCAAGGCATATCGTGGCCATCCCTGAATCATAAAGTCACCTTTTCTTTTATGTAGTCATAGTTTCATGCCTAAATTATAGGCCAACTCATGCTCAAATTGACTCTGATGTCAGGGGCAGATCAACTAATAAAAAGCTTGGATTGTCTCTGGAGGAAAGTGAGATCTTGGTCCCACAAGAGAAGAATCTGAAGGGTTAAGGGAACTTGCAAGAGTGGGGAAAGCTTAGTCCATCCTACATGTACCAAAATCTTAAATAAGGCTTATTTACTTTACCGAAGTAAAAAAACAGATGATGAAAACAATTATAAATCAATGAAAGGTAAAGAAACTCATAGTCTGTTATCAAAAATTGCATTCTAAGAAAACTTTGTGCTCT
This sequence comes from Capra hircus, assembly GCF_001704415.2. NCBI lineage: Eukaryota > Metazoa > Chordata > Mammalia > Artiodactyla > Bovidae > Capra > Capra hircus. Next base: position 818 of record NW_017208317.1, on the reverse strand, counting down.
TAACCTAGAGAGGAGACTAAATTCCATCTGGTACCAGCTTACCAGAAGACAAACAAACAAACAAACAAATTATCAGTAAGCTTAAAAAAAGTATATTCCATATATCTTGAAGTAGCAGTATTTCTGCAAAGGCATCAGTGTGAAACCATAGAGGACATGGTTAAAACCTGATTAAATAGAATTGACAATGTAATCTGGTCACTGCTGCGACTTGAAATGCTTTAATATAATAACTGGAATTATAACTGACAGCATTTGACCAGGACATTTCAGATTTTCACGGATGTCAGATAATTTCTAGGATATCTATATTAGGAACTGAAGGAATCTTTGAACTAGGAAAGAAAACAAGCAGTCTCAAAGGCCCTTGCTGAATCATCTATCAGCAAGGAATGTCTTTGCAAGGATCGCAAAGTGAAGGGAAAACACAGCGACCTGCCTCTGCAACTTCGGTCCTCTGAGCAGATCTGGAGGTTCCCTTTGTATAAGCTAACCTGTTGCCTTCCAAATAGAGGTTTGCAACACAAAAACAAGTGGCCGCCTATTCTTCCCCGAAGGAGGCTCTCTTTCCCCACATCCTGCGAACACCCTTTCCAGCCTCCTGGAAAAGCGCTTCTTGCAGTTCCTTTCAGAAAATCCTATGGACGGAGAAGCCTGGTAGGCTGCAGTCCGTGGGTCGGCTGAGGGTCGGACCGACTGAGCGACTGCACTTTCATTTTCACTTTCATGGCATTGGAGAAGGCAATGGCAACCACTTACTGTTCTTGCCTGGAGAATCCCAGGGACGGGGAGCCCTAGTGGCTACGTCTATGGCGTCG
>NW_017208316.1:0-3987 GCF_001704415.2 Capra hircus | reverse complement strand
GATTCTTAGCCTGGGCATCGATGGCAGAGCCGATCCCGAGGCTAGGCGCTTACCGAGCAACTCGCATCTTTTGTGGAGTCTGTGCCAAAACCTGAGGATTCCTCTCCATTGCTGACATGGATCTTGGGGTATTTCTGGAGTCTACTCAGGGGAAATCAGTCCTCCTCTAAGTGGGGGCATGCACGTGTGCTTTCCTCCCGAGCTGTAGCAGCAGTGTCACCTTCCTTCGCGTGGATCAAGGGATCTGTGGCTTTTCCTCGAGGCTTTCCCACGAGGCTTGCCACGTCTGTCCCACGTGTCACCGGGTGTAAGTCGATCGTAGGCTTGAAAAGTCGATTCAGTGCAGGGAAAATAGTTTTCCCTGGAATGGACTGAGACATCTGGGGGACTCTGGGAATTGGTGGCACGACCCTGGAGTTCCTCTCGCCTTTCCTGTGGAGAGCACCTCCTCTTGAGATGCGACGGGAACGCCGGGAATTCTTTCCCGACCACGCAGGGAAGGGATTCCTGCTCTGGAGCTAGGAGGCGGAAACGGGGCTCCTCTTGATGTGGGCGACTCTCGTGCTTCCTCTCGAGAGGAGACGGGTATGTCGGGGAACTTCTTGAGTTGCAGCAAGGATGTGAAGGACCCTTTGTGAGTTTACAGAGGTTAGGTGTGATTAGCCTGGAGACGCCTCAGCAGAAATGGGCCTCATCTCGCCTGGAGGGGAGATCCTCCTGGATTTTCTCGAGTTAGGGCAGGTGCTCTCGACTTACGACGGGGATCTCAGGGACCCGCTCTGGGGGCCTCAGGAAATGCCTGTCCCCATTCGAGTTGCTCGGGGCCTCTCGGGATTCCTCTCCCGTCGATGCTGGGCCTAAGACCTTGTGTGGAGTCGGGTGCCAGAACCTGAGGTTTCCTCTCCAGTGCTGACATGGATCTTGGGGTACTTCTGGAATCGCCCCAGGGGAGAGTCTCCTCGAGTCTCGCGGCAATGGGGCAATGCCGTGTGCTTTACTCCGAGCTGTAGCAGCCAGTGTCACCTTCCCTTCGCGTGGATCAAAGCATCTGTGGCTTTCCCTCGAGGCTTTCCCATGACGCTTTCCACGAGGCTTTCCCACAAGGCTTTCCCACGAGGCTTTCCCACAGGGCTGTCCAACGTGGCCCGTGGTGTGAGTCGATCCTCGGCTTGAAAGTCGAGGCAGTGCAGGGAATACAGGTTTCCCTGGAATGGACTGAGACATCTGGGGGACTCTGGGAATGGTGTCACGACCCTGAAGTTCCTCTCGCCTTTCATGTGGAGAGCGACTCCTCTTGAGATGCGACGGGAAACCCCGGGAATTCTTTCCCGACCACGCAGGGAAAGATCCCTCCTCTCGAGCTATGAGGCGGAAACGGGGCTCATCTGGATGTGCGCAGGACTCTCGTGCTTCCTCTCGAGTGGAGACGGGTATGTCGGGAACTTCTTGAGTGGCAGATATGGTGTAAAGGACCCTTTGGAAATTCCAGAGGTTAGGTGTGATTAGCCTGGAGACGCCTCAGCAGAAATGGGCCTCATCTCGCCTGGAGGGGAGAACCTCCTGGATTTTCTTGAGGTGCGGCAGGTGCTCTCGACTTACGACGGGGACCTCAGGGACCCGCTCTGTTGGCCTCAGGAAAGGCGAGTCCCATGCGAGTTGCTCGGGGGCCTCTCGGGATTCCTCTCCCGTCGAAACCTGGGCCTAAGACCTTGTGTGGAGTCGGTGCCGGAACCTGAGGATTCCTCTCCAGTGCTGACATGGATCTTGGGGTACTTCTGGACTCTCCCCAGGGGAGTCAGTCCTCGTCTCGAGAGGCGGCATGGACGTGCGCTTTTCCTCCCGAGCTGTAGCAGCACTGTAACGCTTCCCTTCGCGGGGATTAAGGGATCTGTGGCTTTCCCACGAGCTTTCCCTCGAGGCTTTCCACGAGGCTTTCCACGAGGCTTTCCCACAGGGATGTCCCACATGCCACCGTGGTGTGAGTTGATCCTCGGCTTGAAAGTCGAGGCAGTGCAGGGAAAACAGGTTTCCCTGGAATGGACTGAAACATCTGGGGGGACTCTGGGAATGGGGCACGACCCCTGGAGTTCCTCTCGCCTTTCCTGTGGAGAGCGCCTGCTCTTGAGATGCGAAAGGAACGCCGGGAATTCTTTCCCGAACACACAGGGAAAGGATCCCTCCTCTCGAGCTAGGAGACGGAAACGGGGCTCCTCTGGATGTGGGCCGAACTCTCGTGCTTCCTCTCGAGTGGAGACGGGTATGTCGGGGAACTTCTTGAGTTGCAGCAAGGGTGTGAAGGACCCTTTGGAAGTTCCAGAGGTTAGGTGTGATTAGCCTGTAGACGCCTCAGCAGAAATGGGCCTCATCTCGCCTGGGTGGGAGAACCTCATGGATATCCTCGAGTTGGGGCAGGTGCTCTCGACTTTACGACGGGGACCTCAGGGACCCGCTCTGGTGGGCCTCAGGAAAGGCCAGTCCCCATGCTCGTTGCTCTGTGGGCTCTCGGGATTCCTCTCCCGTAGATGCTAGGGCCTAAGACCTTGTGTGGAGTCAGTGCCGGAACCTGAGGATTCCTCTTGAGTGCTGACATGGATCTTGGGGTACTTCTGGAGTCTCCCCAGGGGAGTCAGTCCTCGTCTCGAGTGGGGGCATGCAAGTGCGATTTCCTCTCGAGCTGTAGCAGCAGTTTCTCGCTTCCCTTCGCGTGGATCAAGGGATCTGTCGCTTTCCCTCGAGGCTTGCCCAGGAGGCTTTTCCACAGGGCTGTCCCACGTGCCACCGTGGTGTGAGTCGATCCTCGGCTTGAAAGTCGAGGCCAGTGCAGGGAAAACAGGATTCCCTGGAATGGACTGATACATCTGGGGGACTCTGGGAATGGTGGCACGACCCTGGAGTTCCTCTCGCCTTTCCTGTGGAGAGCACCTCCACTTGAGATGCGACGGGAACGCCGGGAATTCTTTCCCGACCACGCAGGGAAAGGATCCCTCCTCTCGAGCTAGGAGGTGGAAACGGGGCTCCTCTGGATGTGGGCGGGACTCTCGTGCTTCCTCTCGAGTGGAGACGGGTATGTCGGGGAACTTCTTGAGCTGCAGCAAGGGTGTGAATGACCCTATGTAAGTTCCAGAGTTTAGGTGTGATTAGCCTCCAGACTCCTCAGCGGAAATTGGCCTCATCTCGCCTGGAGTGGAGAACCTCCTGGATGTTCTCCAGTTGCGGCAGGTGCTCACGACCTACGACGAGGACCTCAGGGACACGCACTGGTTTCCTCATGAAAGGCCAGTCCCCATACGAGTTGCTCGGGGCCTCTCGGAGGCCTCTCGGGTTTCCTCTACCGTCGATGCCGGGGGCCTAAGACCTTGTGTGGAGTCGGTTCCGGAACCTGAGGATCCTCTCCAGTGCTGACATGGATCTTGGGGTACTTCTGGAGTCTCCCCAGGGGAATCAGTCCTCGTCTCGAGTGGGGGCATGCACGTGCGCTTTCCTCCCTAGCTGTAGCAGCAGTGTTGCGCTTTCCTTCGCGTGGATCAAGGGATCAGTGGCTTTCCTCGAGGCTTCCCACGAGGCTTTCCCACGAGGCTTTCCCACAGGGCTGTCCCACGTGCCACCGTGGTGTGAGTCGATCCTCGGCTTGAAAGTCGAGACAATGCAGGGAAAACAGGTATCCCTGGAATGAACTGACACATCTGGGGACTCTGGGAATGGTGGCACGACCCTGGAGTTCCGCTCGCCTTTCCTGTGGAGAGCGCCTCCTCTTGAGTTGGGACAGGAAAGCCGGGAATTCTTTCCCGACCACGCAGGGAAAGGATCCCTCCTCTCGAGCTAGGAGGCGGAAATGGGGCTCCTCTAGATGTGGGCGGGACTCTCGTGCTTCCTCTCGAGTGGAGACGCGTATGTCGGGAACTTCTTGAGTTGCATGAAGGGTGTGAAGGACCCTTTGGAAGTTCCAGAGGTTAGGTGTGATTAGCCGTCGTGACGCCTCAGCGGAAA